>NC_091463.1:95720216-96020216 GCF_027789765.1 Dendropsophus ebraccatus
CCTACTTTTTCAGTGCTATATATATATATATATATATATATATATATATATGGGATGTGTGTGTGATATATATACAGGGGATGTGTGATATATACAGGGGATGTGTGTGATATATATATATATATATATATATATATATATATATATATATAGGGGATGTGTGTGATATATATATACAGGGGATGTGTGATATATATATATAGGGGATGTGTGTGATATATATATATATATATATATATTATACACCAACAAAACACAACAATCACTGAACTCAGGGAGAACAGTGAAAAATTCCATTGGAGTACTCATTTACGAGTCTCCATTGATTGTCCCATACAAAATTTGAATATGCAAAAAAGGGGTCCGTGGAGCCTCAGTTACGAGTCTCAAAACACGGGAATAGCCAGATATCCCTCTCTCCAGAGAAGGAAGCCCATTGCCAAGGGGTGCCTCCTAGTGGGGAGAGCACCAAACCACCCTGATACGTAGTCCCTCAGGTCCTCACTCTGTTGCGAGCTTTAGGACCTAAATAGGGAAACACCAGGGTGGTAAATGAGTACTCCATTGGAATTTTTCACTGTTCTCCCTGAGTTCAGTGATTGTTGTGTTTTGTTGGTCTATTTATCATTGCCCCAGTAGCCAGAATCCTGCTCCACACTGACGAGGGCCAAATACCCCGAAACTGCAGTCTGTGGATGGATGCCTGCCTTGGTTACCCTTGTCTTATGTCGTTATACTCGCCACAGAGTTAGACTTTGACTCATGGGGGCCACCCTGGTGTTTCCCTATTTAGGTCCCAAAGCTCGCTACAGAGTGAGGACCTGAGGGACTACGTATCAGGGTGGTTTGGTGCTCTCCCCACTAGGAGGCACCCCTTGGCAATGGGCTTCCTTCTCTGGAGAGAGGGATATCTGGCTATTCCCATGTTTTGAGACTCGTAACTGAGGCTCCATGGATCCCTTTTTTGCATATATATATATATATATACACACACACACACAGTGTAGTGTGTATATATTAGTGTATACAGTGTAATGTGTATATATTAGTGTATACAGTGTAGTATGTGTATATTAGTGTATACAGTGTAGTGTATGTATATTAGTGTATACAGTGTAGTGTGTGTATATTAGTGTATACAGTGTAGTATATATTGGTGTATACAGTGTAGTGTGTATATTAGTGTATACAGTGTAGTATATATTAGTGTATACAGTGTAGTGTATATTAGTGTATACAGTGTAGTGTATATTAGTGTATACAGTGTAGTGTGTATATTAGTGTATACAGTGTAGTGTGTATATTAGTGTATACAGTGTAGTGTGTATATTAGTGTATACAGTGTAGTGTATATTAGTGTATACAGTGTAGTGTATATTAGTGTATACAGTGTAGTGTGTATACATTGGTGTATACAGTGTAGTGTGTATATATCAGTGGATACAGTGTAGTATATATTAGTGTATACAGTGTAGTATATATTAGTGTATACAGTGTAGTATATATCAGTGTATACAGTGTAGTATATATTGGTGTATACAGTGTAGTATATATCAGTGTATACAGTATATATCTGTCTCTCACCTCCAGTCTGGTTGAAGCGGCTCATCACTGTCCTCACATCATGTCTGAATACAGCCTCATTTCCTTTAGCAGCCTGTGTGTTCCTCTCCCAGTATCCCGGCTCCACTTTCTCCATCCACTGGACTCTCGGTCTCATTCTGCCGCTGTCTGAGTTATAATTCACAATCTCCCGATCATCCACATATCCTATTATAGAGAACTCCGGCAGCCCGGACCCTGGAGCTGAGACGGCCGTGTAATAATAGTGCAGAGAGTGACTGTCTGTGGGAGAGAAGAGAGTGTTACCCATCACACATACACTACAGGACATCACACACTGATCACATCACACATACACTACAGGACATCACACACTGATCACATCACACATACACTACAGGACATCACACATACACTACGGGACATCACACACTGATCATATCACACACACACTACAGGACATCACACACTGATCACATCACACACACACTACAGGACATAACACACTGATCACATCACACATACAGTACAGGACATCACACATACACTACAGGACATCACACACTGATCATATCACACACACACTACAGGACATAACACACTGATCACATCACACATACAGTACAGGACATCACACACTGATCACATCACACATACACTACAGGACATCACACATACACTACAGGACATCACACACTGATCACATCACACATACACTACAAGACATCACACACTGATCACATCACACATACAGTACAGGACATCACACACACACTACAGGACATAACACACTGATCACATCACACATACAGTACAGGACATCACACATACACTACAGGACATCACACACTGATCATATCACACACACACTACAGGACATAACACACTGATCACATCACACATACAGTACAGGACATCACACATTCACTACAGGACATCACACACTGATCACATCACACACACACTACAGGACATCACACACTGATCACATACACTACAGGACATCTCACACACACACACTACAGGACATCACACACTGATCACACACACTACAGGACATCACACATACACTACAGGACATCACACACACACACTACAGGACATCACACACTGATCACACACACTACAGGACATCACACATACACTACAGGACATCACACACTGATCACACACACTACAGGACATCACACACTGATCACACATACACTACAGGACATCACACACTGATCACACATACACTACAGGACATCACACACTGATCACACACACTACAGGACATCACATACTGATCACACATACACTACAGGACATCACACACTGATCACACATACACTACAGGACATCACACACTGATCACACATACACTACAGGACATCACACACTGATCACACATACACTACAGGACATCACACATACACTACAGGACATCACACAATAATCACATCACACATACACTACAGGACATCACACAATAATCACATCACACATACACTACAGGACATCACATATACACTACAGGACATCACACACACTACAGGACATCACACACTGATCGCACATACACTACAGGACATCACACATACACTACAGGACATCACACAATAATCACATCACACATACACTACAGGACATCACACACTGATCACACACACACTACAGGACATCACACACACACACACACACTACAGGACATCACACACTGATCACACACACTACAGGACATCACACACTGATCACACATACACTACAGGACATCACACATACACTACAGGACATCACACACACACTACAGGACATCACACACACACTACAGGACATCACACACTGATCACACACTCACTACAGGACATCACACACTGATCACATATACACTACAGGACATCACACACACACTACAGGACATCACACACTGATCACATCACACATACACTACAGGACATCACACACTGTGCACATACACTACAGGACATCACACACTGATCACACACACACTACAGGACATCACACATACACTACAGGACATCACACACACACTACAGGACATCACACACACACTACAGGACATCACACACTGATCACACACTCACTACAGGACATCACACACTGATCACACATACACTACAGGACATCACACACTGATCACACATACACTACAGGACATCACACACTGATCACACATACACTACAGGACATCACACATACACTACAGGACATCACACACACACTACAGGACATCACACACTGATCACACACACACTACAGCACATCACACATACACTACAGGACATCACACACTGATCAGACACACTACAGGACATCACACACACACTACAGGACATCACACACTGATCACATCACACATACACTACAGGACATCACACACTGTGCACATACACTACAGGACATCACACACTGATCACACACACACTACAGGACATCACACACTGATCACACACACACACTACAGGACATCACACACTGATCACACATACACTACAGCACATCACACATACACTACAGGACATCACACACTGATCACACATACACTACAGGACATCACACACTGATCACACATACACTACAGGACATCACACACTGATCACATCACACATACACTACTGGACATCACACACTGATCACATCACACATACACTACTGGACATCACATATACACTACAGCAGCGTTTCCCAACCGGGGTGACGCGGCACACTGGTGTGCCGGGAGAACCCGCCAGGGGTGCCGCGGGATCCCGGTGGGAAATGTGCGCTGTCTCTTTAAGCACCCGAGAAGCTGCGGCCGCGCAGCTTCTCGGGATGCACGGATCACTTTCATGTTCCGCCCGCACTGTGAGCATAATGTAGGAGCAGGAAGTGTCAGCGTCCTGCTCCTACATTCCCTCCCATAGGCTGCCGGCACTTCATACCAGCAGCCTATGGGAGGCCGGGACGTGACCTCTCCGACATGCGTGAGGATGTGACGTCATCACACCTGCCGGACGTCCCGTCCCCGCGGCTCGCAGGATGGAGCCAGAAGAGGAGGAGGAGAGCTGCTGCCTGCACAGCGCGGATTAGGTGAGTAGGATGTTTGTTTGTTTTTAGGGGCAGAGCAGGGGGCATTATTAGTATATGGGGGCACCTCTGGGGGCATTATTAGTATATGGGGGCACCTCTGGGGGCATTATTAGTATATGGGGGCACCTCTGGGGGCATTATTAGTATATGGGGGCACCTCTGGGGGCATTATTAGTTCATGGGGGGCACCTCTGGGGGCATTATTAGTATATGGGGGCACCTCTGGGGGCATTATTAGTTCATGGGGGCACCTCTGGGGGCATTATTAGTATATGGGGGCACCTCTGGGGGCATTATTAGTATATGGGGGCACCTCTGGGGGCATTATTAGTTCATGGGGGGCACCTCAGGGGCATTATTAGTATATGGGGGCACCTCAGGGGCATTATTAGTATATGGGGGCACCTCCGGGGGCATTATTAGTTCATGAGGGAACCTCTAGGGGCATTACTAGTTCATGGGGGCACCTCTGGGGGCATTATTATTTCATGGGGGCACCTCTGGGGGCATTATTAGTATATGGGGGCACCTCTGGGGGCATTATTAGTTCATGGGGGCACCTCTGGGGGCATTATTAGCTCATGGGGGCACAGCAGGGAATCCTACACACAGGGGGCACAGCAGGGAATCCTACATACAGGGGGCACAGCAGGGAATCCTACACACAGGGGGCACAGCAGGGAATCCTACATACAGGGGGCACAGCAGGGAATTCTACATACAGGGGGCACAGCAGGGGATCCTACATACAGGGGGCACAGCAGGGGATCCTACATACAGGGGGCACAGCAGGGAATCCTACACACAGGGGGCACAGCAGGGAATCCTACATACAGGGGGCACAGCAGGGGATCCTACATACAGGGGGCACAGCAGGGGATCCTACATACAGGGGGCACAGCAGGGGATCCTACATACAGGGGGCACAGCAGGGAATCCTACATACAGGGGGCACAGCAGGGGATCCTACATACAGGGGGCACAGCAGGGGATCCTACATACAGGGGGCACAGCAGGGAATCCTACATACAGGGGGCACAGCAGGGGATCCTACATACAGGGGGCACAGCAGGGGATCCTACATACAGGGGGCACAGCAGGGGATCCTACATACAGGGGGCACAGCAGGGGATCCTACATACAGGGGGCATCCCACACAGCGCAGTTACTTTGGGAGCCGACAGGAGGGAGAAGGGGAAGGAAGTTGCTAGAAATGTGCGGAGCCTAAATTGTTTGTCTCGCAGGTTCTGAAAAGATGAAACATATCTGGAAGAAAACATCATGGAGGTCTGGGCCGGATGGAGAGGAAAAGGGAAAGTGACGCCTCAGATCAAAGAAGACGTCACCTGTGAGTCCCTGTATTTTGTAGAACATTATTTAGTAGGGGTGCCCCGAGGTGGAAAAGGTTGGGAAGCACTGCGCTACAGGACATCACACACTGATCACATCACACATACACTACAGGACATCACACACTGATCACATCACACATACACTACTGGACATCACATATACACTACAGGACTTCACACACTGATCACATCACACACTGATCACATCACACATACACTACAGAACATCACACACTGATCACATCACACATACACTACAGGACATCACACATACACTACTGGACATCACATATACACTACAGGACATCACACACTGATCACATCACACATACACTACAGGACATCACACATACACTACTGGACATCACATATACACTACAGGACATCACACACTGATCACACACACTACAGGACATCACACACACACACACACTACAGGACATCACACACACACACACTACAGGACATCACACACACACTACAGGACATCACACACTGATCACACACACTACAGGACATCACACACTGATCACACATACACTACAGGACATCACACACTGATCACACATACACTACAGCACATCACACATACACTACAGGACATCACACACTGATCACACACACACTACAGGACATCACACACTGATCACACACACACTACAGGACATCACACATACACTACAGGACATCACACACTGATCACACACACACTACAGGACATCACACACTGATCACATCACACATACACTACAGGACATCACACACTACAGGACATCACACACTGATCACATCACACATACACTACAGAACATCACACACTGATCACATCACACATATACTACAGGACATCACACATACACTACAGGACATCACACACTGATCACATCACACATACACTACAGGACATCACACACTGATCACATCACACATACACTACAGGACATCACACACTGATCACATCACACATACACTACTGGACATCACACACTGATCACACATACACTACAGGACATCACACACTACAGGACATCACACACTGATCACATCACACATACACTACAGGACATCACACACTGATCACACATACACTACAGGACATCACACACTGATCACACCACACATACACTACAGGACATCACACATACACTACAGGACATCACACACTGATCACATCACACATACACTACAGGACATCACACACTGAACACATCACACATACACTACAGCACATCACACACTACAGGACATCACACACTGATCACATCACACATACACTACAGGACATCACACACTGATCACACATACACTACAGGACATCACACACTGATCACACACACACAACAGGACATCACACACTGATCACATCACACATACACTACAGGACATCACACACTACAGGACATCACACACTGATCACACACACACTACAGGACATCACACACTGATCACACACACACTACAGGACATCACACATACACTACAGGACATCACACACTGATCACACACACACTACAGGACATCACACACTGATCACATCACACATACACTACAGGACATCACACACTACAGGACATCACACACTGATCACATCACACATACACTACAGAACATCACACACTGATCACATCACACATATACTACAGGACATCACACATACACTACAGGACATCACACACTGATCACATCACACATACACTACAGGACATCACACACTGATCACATCACACATACACTACAGGACATCACACACTGATCACATCACACATACACTACTGGACATCACACATACACTACTGGACATCACACACTGATCACATCACACATACACTACTGGACATCACACACTGATCACATCACACATACACTACTGGACATCACACACTGATCACATCACACACACTACAGGACATCACACACTGATCACACATACACTACAGGACATCACACATACACTACTGGACATTACACACTGATCACATCACACATACACTACAGGACATCACACACTGATCACATCACACATACACTACTGGACATCACACACTGATCACATCACACATACACTACTGGACATCACATATACACTACAGCAGCGTTTCCCAACCGGGGTGACGCGGCACACTGGTGTGCCGGGAGAACCCGCCAGGGGTGCCGCGGGATCCCGGTGGGAAATGTGCGCTGTCTCTTTAAGCACCCGAGAAGCTGCGGCCGCGCAGCTTCTCGGGATGCACGGATCACTTTCATGTTCCGCCCGCACTGTGAGCATAATGTAGGAGCAGGAAGTGTCAGCGTCCTGCACCTACATTCCCTCCCATAGGCTGCCGGCACTTCATACCAGCAGCCTATGGGAGGCCGGGACGTGACCTCTCCGACATGCGTGAGGATGTGACGTCATCACACCTGCCGGACGTCCCGTCCCCGCGGCTCGCAGGATGGAGCCAGAAGAGGAGGAGGAGAGCTGCTGCCAGCACAGCGCGGATTAGGTGAGTAGGATGTTTGTTTGTTTTTAGGGGCAGAGCAGGGGGCATTATTAGTATATGGGGGCACCTCTGGGGGCATTATTAGTATATGGGGGCACCTCTGGGGGCATTATTAGTATATGGGGGCACCTCTGGGGGCATTATTAGTATATGGGGGCACCTCTGGGGGCATTATTAGTATATGGGGGCACCTCTGGGGGCATTATTAGTATATGGGGGCACCTCTGGGGGCATTATTAGTATATGGGGGCACCTCTGGGGCATTATTAGTTCATGGGGGGCACCTCAGGGGCATTATTAGTATATGGGGGCACCTCAGGGGCATTATTAGTATATGGGGGCACCTCAGGGGCATTATTAGTATATGGGGGCACCTCAGGGGCATTATTAGTATATGGGGGCACCTCAGGGGCATTATTAGTATATGGGGGCACCTCAGGGGCATTATTAGTATATGGGGGCACCTCTGGGGGCATTATTAGTATATGGGGGCACCTCTGGGGGCATTATTAGTATATGGGGGCACCTCTGGGGGCATTATTAGTATATGGGGGCACCTCTGGGGGCATTATTAGTATATGGGGGCACCTCTGGGGGCATTATTAGTATATGGGGGCACCTCTGGGGGCATTATTAGTATATGGGGGCACCTCTGGGGAGATTATTAGTTCATGGGGGGCACCTCAGGGGCATTATTAGTATATGGGGGCACCTCAGGGGCATTATTAGTATATGGGGGCACCTCAGGGGCATTATTAGTATATGGGGGCACCTCAGGGGCATTATTAGTATATGGGGGCACCTCAGGGGCATTATTAGTATATGGCGGCACCTCTGGGGGCATTATTAGTATATGGGGGCACCTCTGGGGGCATTATTAGTATATGGGGGCACCTCTGGGGCATTATTAGTATATGGGGGCACCTCTGGGGGCATTATTAGTATATGGGGGCACCTCTGGGGGCATTATTAGTATATGGGGGCACCGCTGGGGGCATTATTAGTATATGGGGGCACCTCTGGGGGCATTATTAGTATATGGGGGCACCTCTGGGGGCATTATTAGTATATGGGGGCACCTCTGGGGGCATTTTTAGTATATGGGGGCACCTCTGGGGGCATTATTAGTATATGGGGGCACCTCTGGGGGCATTATTAGTTCATGGGGGGCACCTCAGGGGCATTATTAGTATATGGGGGCACCTCAGGGGCATTATTAGTATATGGGGGCACCTCAGGGGCATTATTAGTATATGGGGGCACCTCAGGGGCATTATTAGTATATGGGGGCACCTCAGGGGCATTATTAGTATATGGGGGCACCTCAGGGGCATTATTAGTATATGGGGGCACCTCAGGGGCATTATTATTATATGGCGGCACCTCAGGGGCATTATTAAGATATGGCGGCACCTCAGGGGCATTATTAGTATATGGGGGCACCTCTGGGGGCATTATTAGTATATGGGGGCACCTCTGGGGGCATTATTAGTATATGGGGGCACCTCAGGGGCATTATTAGTATATGGCGGCACCTCTGGGGGCATTATTAGTATATGGGGGCACCTCTGGGGGCATTATTAGTATATGGGGGCACCTCTGGGGGCATTATTAGTATATGGGGGCACCTCTGGGGGCATTATTAGTATATGGGGGCACCTCTGGGGGCATTATTAGTATATGGGGGCACCTCTGGGGTAGGGCTGCGCGGTATACTGCAAAAATACCGATACCGTCACTGGCGTCAGTTAACCGACCTCAACTTAGCCAGGACGGTATCTGCGGTATTTTTGCTTTTCTATCTCCCTGTTAGAGTGCCCCCTCACTGCGCCCATCCTGTGAGAGCGCCCCCCCCGCACACACGCACGCCGCCTGGCATTAGCGCTGTACATTATGTGCAGGGGCGCTAATATCAGAGCGGGAGGTGGTGGAGGAGCAGCAGTGTAAGAAGGCCCCGCCCCCCGCAAGTCCCGTCCAAGTGCCCGCCCTCCTTACCCGTCCGGTCCCGTCTGAGGCTCCTCACCTGTCCGATACCACCCCACCCCCAGCGGTCCAGTCCCGTCCGATGTCCCCCACTGGTCCCGTCCTGTCCGAGGCCCCCCACCTCTCCCCTCCGAGGCTCCTCCCCCACACACCCGGCCGGCGAACACTGCCCATGTTTCCTGTGTGTGCAGGGACGCCGGCGTGTCAGAGCTGGAGGAGCAGCATTTGGGGGCGGCTGTCCTGTACTTCCCTAAGTAACAGTACAGGAGTGTAGCATAGGAGGAATGAATGGGCTGCAGCAGGCAGGATAAGTTATAGGAGACATCCTGCTGCAGCCCATTCATTCCTCCTATGCTACAGCCCTGTACTGTTACTAAGGGAACTACATTTCCCTGTATAGTAATACACCCCTATCCGCCGCCCTTTATAGTCATACACCCCTGTCTGCCCCCCCCTGTATAGTCATACACCCCTGTCCGTCCCCCCTGTATAGTCATACACCCCTGTCCCCCCCCTGTATAGTCATACACCCCTGTCCGCCACCCCTGTATAGTCATACACCCCTGTCCGTCCCCCCTGTATAGTCATACACCCCTAAGCAAGTGGGTGTGGTTTGCAAAAAGGGGCGTGTCATAATTATCGTTCAGTTATCGTTACCGCGGCTACATGTGCGATTAACCGCGATATTGATTTTGGCCCATATCGCCCAGCCCTACTCTGGGGGCATTATTAGTTCATGGGGGCACCTCTGGGGGCATTATTAGTATATGGGGGCACCTTTGGAGGCATTATTAGTTCATGGGGGCACCTCTGGGGGCATTATTAGTATATGGGGGCACCTTTGGAGGCATTATTAGTTCATGGGGGCACCTCTGGGGGCATTATTAGCTCATGGGGGCACCTCTGGGGGCATTATTAGCTCATGGGGGCACCTCTGGGGGCATTATTAGCTCATGGGGGCACCTCTGGGGGCATTATTAGCTCATGGGGGCACCTCTGGGGGCATTACTATTTCATGGGGGGCACCTCTGGGGGCATTATTAGTTCATGGGGGCCACCTCTGGGGGCATTATTAGTTCATGGGGGCACCTCTAGGGGCATTACTAGTTCATGGGGGCACCTCTGGGGGCATTACTATTTCATGGGGGGCACCTCTGGGGGCATTATTAGTTCATGGGGGCACCTCTGGGGGCATTATTAGCTCATGGGGGCACCTCTTGGGGCATTATTAGTATATGGGGGCACCTCTGAGGGCATTATTAGCTCATGGGGGCACAGCAGGGAATCCTACACACAGGGGGCACAGCAGGGAATCCTACATACAGGGGGCACAGCAGGGGATCCTACATACAGGGGGCACAGCAGGGGATCCTACATACAGGGGGCATCCCACACAGCGCAGTTACTTTGGGAGCCGACAGGAGGGAGAAAGGAAAGGAAGTTGCTAGAAATGTGCGGAGTCTAAATTGTTTGTCTCGCAGGTTCTGAAAAGATGAAACATATCTGGAAGAAAACATCATGGAGGTCTGGGCCGGATGGAGAGGAAAAGGGAAAGTGACGCCTCAGATCAAAGAAGACGTCATCTGTAAGTCCCTGTATTTTGTAGAACATTATTTAGTAGGGGTGCCCCGAGGTGGAAAAGGTTGGGAAGCACTGCGCTACAGGACATCACACACTGATCACATCACACATACACTACAGGACATCACACACTGATCACATCACACATACAGTACAGGACATCACACATACACTACTGAACATCACATATACACTACAGGACATCACACACTGATCACATCACACATACACTACAGGACATCACACATACACTACTGAACATCACATATACACTACAGGACATCACATATACACTACAGGACATCACATATACACTACAGGACATCACATATATACTACTGGACATCACACATACACTACAGGACATCACACACTGATCACATCACACATACACTACAGGACATCACACACTGAGGACATCACATACTACAGGACATCACACACTTAGGACATCACACACTTATCACATCACACATACACTACTGGACATCACATATACACTACAGGACATCACACACTGATCACATCACACACTGATCACATCACACATACACTACAGAACATCACACAGTGATCACATCACACATACACTACAGGACATCACACATACACTACTGGACATCACATATACACTACAGGACATCACACACTGATCACATCACACATACACTACAGGACATCACACATACACTACAGGACATCACACATACACTACAGGACATCACATATATACTACTGGACATCACATATACACTACAGGACATCACACACTGATCACATCACACATACACTACGGGACATCACACATACACTACGGGACATCACACATACACACTACAGAACATCACACATATACTACAGGACATCACATCACACATATACTACAGGACATCACACATACAGTACAGGACCTGTGGCTCTGTGGTAGCCAAAACCTTATTCCTGTCAGGATCATCGGGCGTGAGCCCACTGTGTCACATGTCTGTCTATGCCTAAGGGCCCTATTCCACGGGAGTGATAATTGGCCGAATCGGCCCGATTCGGCCGATTATCGCTCGGTGGAATAGAGAGAACGATCAGCTGATGATTCTGTCATCGGATGATCGTTTATTTAGGTCCAGACCTAAAATCCTCGGTCCCCCACCGCGCATTGCTACGGTTGAATAGCGGTGCGCAGCGGGAGACTGACGATTTGAGAAGCGCAGCATACATTACCTGCAGGGCTTCTCCTCCGCTCCATCTTCCTCCCCGGGTCCCGCGCACTCTAGCTTCAGAATGGCCTGTCAGCTGTCAGAGCGCTCAGCCAATCACAGGCCGGGACCGCCGCGGCCTGTGATTGGCTGAGTGACCTGTCAGCTGACAGGCCATTCTGAAGCTAGAGCGCGCGGGACTCGGGAAGGAAGACGGAGCGGAGGAGAAGCCCTGCCAGGTAATGTCCTTGCAGCCCTTGCACCATACATCGGTAACGATGTCCCTGCAGCTCTCGCTTAACGATCATCAGACCGTGGAATAGGCCCAGTAAACGAGCGCCGATCAATCAGATCGACGCTCGTTCACATCGTTAATCGGGCCGTGCTCGGCCCGTGGAATAAGGCCTTAAGCGTATCCTCTGTCCTTGACGACATACTCCTGATGGTGGAGATAGGCTTTCCCAGAGGATATACCAGGTCGCTACCTTTTGAAACAGACAACGCACAAGACAGCTAGTCCGGGCAGACCAGACGGCAAGGTTGGAACCCGCAGTGCAAAACTGACAGTACCAATGGCGTAGCTACCATGAAGGCAGGGAAGGCAGTTGCTATGGGGCCCCGCACTACAGGGGGCCCGGGGGCCCGCCTGGCCCGTCTCCCCTGTCTTTAAGGTAGCTACGCTACTGATAGCAAAGCACCCTGCCAGAGACGCAGAAGGGAGCGTCTGCAATCCCCTCTGAAACACCTCCGCACCCCCCCTGACACAGGCTCAGAGCGTCCTGCACCAGTGTCCCCCTCTCTACAAGTGGAACAGTCCCGGGATGTTCCGCTAAGCCCCGCCCCCAGCGCCCACCTCGGGTGGGATATTTGCTCATGCCAGAGTGCACAGGGCCTGAGGAGGAGACACACAGCAGGAGGATCGTAACTATCACTGCCAGCTGGAAGACACTCAGCTTCCCTGGCATCCTGTATAATGGGGGTCCCTCAGGCTCAGCTTCCCTGGCATCCTGTATAATGGGGATCACCAGCTTCCCTGGCATCCTGTATAATGGGGGTCACCAGCCTCCCTGGCATCCTGTATAATGGGGTCACTCAGCTTCCCTGGCATCCTGTATAATGGGGTCACTCAGCTTCCCTGGCATCCTGTATAATGGGGTCACTCAGCTTTCCTGGCATCCTGTATAATGGGGTCACTCAGCTTCCCTGGCATCCTGTATAATGGGGTGACCAACTTCCCTGGTATCCTGTATAATGTGGTCACCAGCTTCCCTGTCATCCTGTATAATGGGGGTCACTCAGGCTCAGCTTCCCTGGCATCCTGTATAATGGGGGTCACCAGCTTCCCTGGCATCCTGTATAATGGGGTCACTCAGCTTCCCTGGCATCCTGTATAATGGAGGGTCACTCAGCTTCCCTGGCATCCTGTATAATGGGGGTCACTCAGGCTCAGCTTCCCTAGCATCCTGTATAATGGGGTCACCAGCTTCCCTGGCATCCTGTATAATGGGGGTCACCAGCTTCCCTGGCATCCTGTATAATGGGGTCACTCAGCTTCCCTGGCATCCTGTATAATGGAGGGTCACTCAGCTTCCCTGGCATCCTGTATAATGGGGGTCACTCAGGCTCAGCTTCCCTAGCATCCTGTATAATGGGGTCACCAGCTTCCCTGTCATCCTGTATAATGGGGGTCACCAGCTTCCCTGGCATCCTGTATAATGGGGTCACTCAGCTTTCCTGGCATCCTGTATAATGGGGGTCACTCAGCTTCCCTGGCATCCTGTATAATGGGGGTCACTCAGGCTCAGCTTCCCTAGCATCCTGTATAATGGGGTCACCAGCTTCCCTGTCATCCTGTATAATGGGGGTCACCAGCTTCCCTGTCATCCTGTATAATGGGGTCACTCAGCTTCCCTGGCATCCTGTATAATGTGGGTCACTCAGCTTCCCTGGTATCCTGTATAATGGGGTCACCAGCTTTCCTGGCATCCTGTATAATGGGGTCAGTCAGCTTCCCTGGCATCCTGTATAATGGGGTCACCAGCTTCCCTGGCATCCTGTATAATGGGGTCAGTCAGCCTCCCTGGCATCCTGTATAATGGGGTCACTCAGCTTCCCTGGCATCCTGTATAATGGGGTCACCAGCTTCCCTGGCATCCTGTATAATGGGGGTCACCAGCTTCCCTGGCATCCTGTATAATGGGGTCACACAGCCTCCCTGGTATCCTGTATAATGAGGGTCACTCAGGCTCAGCTTCCCTGGCATCCTGTATAATGGGGGTCACCAGCTTCCCTGGCATTCTGTATAATGGGGGTCACTCAGGCTCAGCTTCCCTGGCATCCTGTATAATGGGGGTCACTCAGGCTCAGCTTCCCTGGCATCCTGTATAATGGGGGTCACCAGCTTCCCTGGCATCCTGTATAATGGGGGTCACCAGCTTCCCTGTCATCCTGTATAATGGGGTCACTCAGCTTTCCTGGCATCCTGTATAATGGGGGTCACTCAGCTTCCCTGTCATCCTGTATAATGGGGGTCACTCAGGCTCAGCTTCCATGGCATCCTGTATAATGGGGTCACTCAGCTTCCCTGTTATCCTGTATAATGGGGTTCACCAGCTTCCCTGGCATCCTGTATAATGGGGGTCACCAGCTTCCCTGGCATCCTGTATAAAGGGGGTCACCAGCTTCCCTGGCATCCTGTATAATGGGGGTCACTCAGGCTCAGCTTCCCTGGCATCCTGTATAATGGGGGTCACCAGCTTCCCTGGCATCCTGTATAATGGGGTCACTCAGCTTCCCTGGCATCCTGTATAATGGGGTCAGTCAGCCTCCCTGGCATCCTGTATAATGGGGTCACTCCGCTTCCGTGGTATCCTATATAATGGGGTCACTCAGCTTCCTGGCATCCTGTATAATGGGGTCACTCAGCTCCCTGATATCCTGTATAATGGGGGTCACCAGCTTCCCTGGCATCCTGTATAATGGGGTCACCAGCTTCCCTGGTATCCTGTATAATGGGGTCAGTCAGCCTCCCTGATATCCTGTATAATGGGGGTCACCAGCTTCCCTGGCATCCTGTATAATGGGGTCACTCAGCTTTCCTGGCATCCTGTATAATGGGGTCACTCAGCTTCTCTGCATCCTGTATAATGGGGTCAGTCAGCCTCCCTGGTATCCTGTATAATGGGGGTCACTCAGCTTCCCTGGCATCCTGTATAATGGGGTCACTCAGCTTCCCTGGCATCCTGTATAATGGGGGTCACCAGCTTCCCTGGCATCCTGTATAATGGGGTCACTCAGCTTCCCTGGCATCCTGTATAATGGGGTCAGTCAGCCTCCCTGGTATCCTGTATAATGGGGGTCACTCAGCTTCCCTGGCATCCTGTATAATGGGGGTCACTCAGCTTCCCTGGCATCCTGTATAATGGGGTCACTCAGCTTCCCTGGTATCCTGTATAATGGGGGTCACTCAGCTTCCCTGGCATCCTGTATAATGGGGGTCACTCAGCTTCCCTGGCATCCTGTATAATGGGGGTCACTCAGCTTCCCTGGCATCCTGTATAATGGGGGTCACCAGCTTCCCTGGCATCCTGTATAATGGGGTCACCAGCTTCCCTGGCATCCTGTATAGTGGGGTCACTCAGCCTCCCTGGCATTTTGTATAATGGGGTCACTCAGCTTTCCTGGCATCCTGTATAATGGGGGTCACTCAGCTTCCCTGGCATCCTGTATAATGGGGTCACCAGCTTCCCTGGCATCCTGTATAGTGGGGTCACTCAGCCTCCCTGGCATTTTGTATAATGGGGTCACTCAGCTTTCCTGGCATCCTGTATAATGGGGGTCACTCAGCTTCCCTGGCATCCTGTATAATGGGGGTCACCAGCTTTCCTGGCATCCTGTATAATGGGGTCACTCAGCTTTCCTGGCATCCTGTATAATGGGGTCACTCAGCTTCCCTGGCATCCTGTATAATGGGGTCAGACAGCCTCCCTGGCATCCTGTATAATTGGGGTCACCAGCTTCCCTTGCATCCTGTATAATGGGGTCACTCAGCCTTCCTGGCATCCTGTATAATGGGGGGTCACTCAGCTTCCCTGGCATCCTGTATAATGGGGTCATTCAGCCTCCCTGGCATCCTGTATAATGGGGTCAGTCAGCCTCCCTGGCATCCTGTATAATGGGGTCAGTCAGCCTCCCTGGCATCCTGTATAATGGGGGTCACTCAGCCTTCCTGCCATCCTGTATAATGGGGGTCACTCAGCTTCCCTGCATCCTGTATAATGGGGTCATTCAGCTTCCCTGCATCCTGTATAATGGGGTCACTCAGCTTCCCTGCATCCTGTATAATGGGGTCATTCAGCCTCCCTAGCATCTTGTATAGTGGTCAGTATAATGGAGGTCACCCCCTGGACTCAGAGCTGCCCCAACCAGCAGGGACTCCGAGTGGCCTGCTACCACTCACCCACCCCCACCCCAGGGCACAGCGTCTCAGAGCTGCCAAAGGCAGGGGGACAGCTCCATATTGCCGGTACAGGTAATATGTTGGAGGGGCCCCATACACTTTTTTGCTATGGGGCCCCATGAATCCTAGTTACGCCCCTGGACAGTACAGATAAATATGCAGACACAGGAGGACAGCGGGAATTCAGGAACCAGGTAGGATATGGCAGGAACACAGGACGGCTTCTGCAAACCAGCCACAGAGACACCTTTGTAGGCCCATGGGACCTTGCTGCTCGGGCAGAACGCATGTGCAGGAAGCTTTCCTTAATAGCCGAGCCACAGGTGCGGAATAATTTAGACACTGAGCCTTAAAGCGGCACTATCAGCAGGTTCAGCCCAGAGAAGCAGCTGATATGCTGCAGAAGCTCCGTGGTGCATTTACACAGACAGATTTATCTGAGACGGCTTTACTAAGCTGCGCATAGGGCTGGGCGATATGGGCAAAAAATAAAATCTCGATTTTTTTAAATTTTTTGACGATTCTCGATTTAAATCTCGATTTTTTTCCTTTTTTGCTAAATAAACAGAACATTTTCTCCCTGCAGCATCAGATACTATTTTAATATTTAAGACAACAACTGTATTGATTTCCAGTGTAACAGAGGCCCCATATAGTATAGGAAATCATGTTTGTGCCTCCATCTACGTAGGGTGTAGTAGTGGAGGTATAGTGGATAGGGGGTGTAGTAGTGGAGGTATAGTGGATAGGGGGTGTAGGAGTGGAGGTATAGTGGATAGGGGGTGTAGGAGTGGAGGTATAGTGGATAAGGGGTGTAGTAGTACAGGTATAGTGGATAAGGGGTGTAGTAGTGGAGGTATAGTGGATAAGGGGTGTAGTAGTGGAGGTATAGTGGATAAAGGGTGTAGTAGTGGAGGTATAGTGGATAAGGGGTGTAGTAGTGAAGGTATAGTGGATAAGGGGTGTAGTAGTGAAGGTATAGTGGATAAGGGGTGTAGTAGTGGAGGTATAGTGGATAAGGGGTGTAGTAGTGGAGGTATAGTGGATAAAGGGTGTAGTAGTGGAGGTATAGTGTATAAGGGGTGTAGTAGTGGAGGTATAGTGTATAAGGGGTGTAGTAGTGAAGGTATAGTGGATAGGGGGTGTAGTAGTGGAGGTATAGTGGATAGGGGGTGTAGTAGTGGAGGTATAGTGGATAAGGGGTATAGTAGTGGAGGTATAGTGGATAAGGGGTGTAGTAGTGGAGGTATAGTGGATAAGGGGTGTAGTAGTGGAGGTATAGTGGATAAGGGGTGTAGTAGTGAGGTATAGTGGATAAGGGGTGTAGTAGTGGAGGTATAGTGGATAAGGGGTGTAGTAGTGGAGGTATAGTGGATAAGGGGTATAGTAGTGGAGGTATAGTGGATAAGGGGTGTAGTAGTGGAGGTATAGTGGATAAGGGGTGTAGTAGTGGAGGTATAGTGGATAAGGGGTGTAGTAGTGGAGGTATAGTGGATAAGGGGTGTAGTAGTAGTGAGGTATAGTGGATAAGGGGTGTAGGAGTGGAGGTATAGTGGATAAGGGGTGTAGTAGTACAGGTATAGTGGATAAGGGGTGTAGTAGTACAGGTATAGTGGATAAGGGGTGTAGTAGTACAGGTATAGATGAGGGGTGACTGGGGTAAAACTGAAGGGGACTGGGGTGACACTAAAGGGGACTGGGGGACACTAAAGGGGACTGGGGTGACACTGGGGGACACTGAGGGGACTGGGGGGGACACTGAGGGAACACTGAGGGGATTGGGGGGGACACTGAAGGGGACTGGGGGGGGACACTGAAGGGGACTGGGGGGGGACACTGAAGGGGACTGGGGGGGGGACACTGAAGGGGACTGGGGGGGGACACTGAAGGGGACTGGGGGGGGACACTGAAGGGGACTGGGGGGGGGACACTGAAGGGGACTGGGGGGGGGGACACTGAAGGGGACAGGGGGGGGGGACACTGAAGGGGACTGGGGGGGGACACTGAAGGGGACTGGGGGGGGACACTGAAGGGGACTGGGGGGGGACACTGAAGGGGACTGGGGGGGGGACACTGAAGGGGACTGGGGGGGGGACACTGAAGGGGACGGGGGGGGGGACACTGAAGGGGACTGGGGGGGGGGGCACTGAAGGGGACTGGGGGGGGACACTAAAGGGGACTGGGGGGGGACACTGAAGGGGACTGGGGGGGGACACTGAAGGGGACTGGGGGGGGGGGACACTGAGGGGGACTGGGGGGGGACACTGAGGGGGACTGGGGGGGGACACTGAGGGGGACTGGGGGGGGGGACACTGAGGGGGACTGGGGGGGGGGACACTGAAGGGGACTGGGGGGGGGACACTGAGGGAACAATGAGGGGATTGGGGGGACACTGAGGGGGACTGGGGGGTGACTGGTGCAGCTGGAGGTGATTGGAGCAGGAGGGCACATACATCTCCTCCTCCTGTCACCTCCACACACACGCTCCCCTCCCGGCCAGATATGGAGGTCCCGGGTCTGTGGAGGAGGAGGCCGTAGGGACTACAGTAGGTGGTGATCGCGTCGCTGCGGGTCACGGAGCTATACAGCGGGAACGGGGGTCTGCACCGAGCCCCCCGATCCCGCTGTATAGCTCCAGGACGAGCAGCGCCGCGATCACCACCTACTGTAGTCCCTGCGGCCTCCTCCTCCACAGACCCAGGACCTCCATATCTGGCCGGGAGGGGAGTGGGACGCTTAGTGGAAGGGGCGGGGGCAGGTCAGCGGCGGCGCTGTCAGTGGCTGGAGGCTGCCGGCACTGCACCGCCCCTCTCCAGCCTGGCCACCCAGCATCTTCTCCCCGCTCACCCACACCGCCCCTCTACGGCTCTCCCGCCGGACCGCACCGCAACCCCCCTTCTCTCAGCTCCTCCCCGGCACCGCAGCCCGAAATGATTTTTTGTGAAAATCGAATTTACGATTTTCACAAAAAAATCAAATCGATTTCAACGTTCTGGACGATTAATCGAATTAATTCGATTAATCGCCCAGCCCTAGCTGCGCATGCGCAGTGCAGCCTGAGAAGACGCTGCTGTACTGCGTTTGCGCGGCGTAGTACAGCAGCGGCTTCACAGACTGTACTGCGCATGCGCAGCTTAGTAAAGACGTCGGCGTGTCCGACGTGCAATGCCGGCCCCCCGAGTGACGTCACCAGGCGCCGCTTTACAACACTGAATGTTCATGGGATGGAGGGTACAGGGGGATGTTTCCTTAGCTTTATGGCCAATTTTTGTGTGATTGGTTCCCTTTAAAGCCAAAACCAGGAATGGATTTGCGAATAGGAGAAATTCCAATCTTTCCTTTAAGACCTGTTCTCTGTTTATAGTAGGTTCCTGGCTTTGGGCGGGTTCACACTACGGAGTTCTCGCGGACAATGTCCGCGGAATTCCGTAAGCTGTCCGCCCGCACGGGCACGCACTTTTCCGCCGGCTCCATAGACACCATTCAATGGGTCGGCGTATTCCGCGATCCGCTGAAAGAAGTGACATGACACTTCTTTCAGCGTATAGCAGAATACGCCGGCCCATAGAACGGTGTCTATGGGGCCAGCGGAAAGGCGCCCAGATATGCGGGCGGACAGCTGACGGAATTCCGCTAACATTGTCCGCGAGAATTCTGTAGTGTGAACCCGCCCTTTGGTTTCAAAATTCTGTCAGATAAATTTGTCTGTGTAAACGCACCATAAGAGCATTTGGGCCCGGGGCTTCGTCTGCTGCAGACTGCTCTCCCCAAGCACCTCATTATTTTTGTTGAAGTTTTTTTTGGCAGTTGGGGGGGGGGGGGGGGAGGGGCTGCTTTTAACTATTTTCATGTCTGTAGTCGGTCTGTATCTTGCTGTTGTGGTGAGCTGTTGTTTTCTGTGTTTTTGTGTGTTTGCAATTTCAGCCATGGCAACGTGCTCCTGCCTAGTGTGAACAGTGTTCTAGGAGAGCTGACCAATTTTTCTTTTTTTCTGTCTCCGGGAGCACCACCGCGTCTCGCCCAGTCTGCCCCCTTCCGTCCCACCCACTATGCATATTCATCTATGCTTAGTGAGCTCTATTTACTGCACCTGTGCAGGGAAGATGTCGGAGACAGCCGCTTCCTGTGTTTGCACAATTCTTCCGGGCCGTCGGACAGTGAGAAAAATCATCCCGGAGGTCAGTGGAATTGTAAGTATAAGTGTATGTCTGTGCATGGGTGTGAATTTATGTGATTATTATTTTTTTTTTTGCAACTTGTATCCATGAGAGTTGCATGAATGGATGATGGGTCCACACCATGCACACGCCCATCATCCACACCATGCACACTCCCATCATCCACACCACGCACACTCTGATCATCCACACCACGCACACTCCCATCATCCACACCACGCACACTCCCATCATCCACACCACGCACACTCCCATCATCCACACCACGCACACTCCCATCATCCACACCACGCACACTCCCATCATCCACACCACGCACACTCCCATCATCCACACTCCCATCATCCACACCATGCACACTCCCATCATCCACACCATGCACACTCCCATCATCCACACCATGCACACTCCCATCATCCACACCATGCACACTCCCATCATCCACACCATGCACACTCCCATCATCCACACCATGCACACTCCCATCATCCACACCATGCACACTCTTTTCATCCACACCATGCACACTCCCATCATCCACACCACGCACACTCCCATCATCCACACCACGCACACTCCCATCATCCACACCACGCACACTCATTCATACAATTTGCAAAAGAACAATCACTTCAATTCACACACAGACAGACACACTTATACGTCCATCTTCACTGTACCCTGGCATGATTTTTATCACTGTCAGGCGGCCCGGAAGAATCGCGCATGCACAGGAAGCAGCCCATCTCCGACATCTTCCCTGCCCCAGATTTGCATAGGGACAATTAGGAAATTAGTAAAGAATGGGGAGGAGCAGAAAAATGGCATTAACAGCGGTGTACTGATGAGGTACAGAGCTTCTGCGGCATATCAGCAGCTTCTGTGGGCAGAACCTGATGATAGTGCCGCTTTAAAGCGACTCTGTACCCAAAATCTGCCCCCCCAAACCACTTGTACCTTCGGATAGCTACATTTATTCCAAGATCTGTCCTGGGGGCCCTTCGGCAGGTGATGCAGTTATTGTCCTAAAAAACAACTTTTAATCTTGCAGCCCTGTGTCAAATTGGCGTGACCTAGAGTTCCCATGCCCTAGGCCTGCACCGCCCTTCCGTCCCTCCTCCCCACCATCTTCATCATTATGAATGCCCTTAGAACATTTTCTCCTATTCCTCACCTGTGTGAACACTGCACATGTGCTGGATGGTTAAGGCCCCTGTGCAGTGTTCTAACAGGTGAGGAATAGGAGAAAATGTTCTAGGGACATTTCTAATGATGAAGAGGGGTGGAGGGGTGTTGCTATCCTATTGCACAGATACTCTAGGCCACGCCAATTTGACACAGGGCTGCAAGATTAAAAGTAGTTTTTTAGGACAATAACTGCATCACCTGCCGAACGGACCCCAGGACAGATCTTGGATTAAAAGCAGCTATCCGAAGGTACAAGCGTTTTTTGGGGGTCAGATTGTGGGTACAGAGTCGCTTTAACTCTAAGAAGAGTGTGCACGTACCCCCTCTAGTGGCCAGATCTATACTGCATGTAGACAGGACGCATACTGCTCTATGCAGATTGGGCTGAAGGACTAGCGGCGGTGAATGCAAGGCGGCTGGGATGCCTGACTGGTGTTACAATTCCCAGTGCTGAAGGCCTTTTCGTTACAGCTAGATCCCCCCCCCCCCCCCCCCCCCAAGCCTTTAAACTGAAAAAAAAAAGGTTTCGGGCACCCAGCCGGACGAATTTGTGGGGGAAAGGGGGCAGGACTTGATTTAAGACTCCTCTCCAAACAGCGCCATCCATTGGCGGTATCTGGGATTGTATCTGTACCATAATGTATTGAAAGGGATATTCCCATCTCGCTTACAGCCACCAGTTTGCTGTGAAGCTAATAACTGACTGTAGTGCACAGTATGTGGAGCTCCCATTGATGGTAATGGGAGTTGCATGAGCAGCACAGTACAACCAGCAATGCTTACAGTGTAGCTCGGCGGTTTTTGGCTTCCTGGCCCCCTCCTGCAGGCAGCTCATAGGGGGCCTCTACCTCCGGATACCAGACACATCCCACCAATAGGAATAGGTGATATTCATGGGAAAATAACCCAGACCCTGTAATCTCATACAGTCCCTATAACTATTAGACCAATATTATGGATGTTGTCTTATTTAACAACACTTGTAGAATTACTGTAAGGGTGCGTTCACACATACCGACTCGCAGCAGAAAACTCCCTGCGAGTTTCTGCTACGAGCCGAGGTCCTGGGAGGCCCCTATCACTACATACAAGCAGTGATCTGAAAGCCCGCTGCGTGTATGTAATGCAGCCGCCCCCTTAACCCCTTCGGCTCCCGCACCGCTGTCTCCATACATTACCTGGCTCTGCCTGCACGGGGTCTCGGTGTCCTGCTCTGCCGCCCAGCCAATCGGTGTGTTGCCAAGCCGCAGCCACTGACTGGCTGGGCGGCAGAGCAGGACGTCAGGACCCCGTGCAGGCAGAGCCAGATAATGTATGGAGACAGCGGTGCGGGACCGGTGCGGGAGCCGAAGGGGTTAAGGGGGCGGCTGCATTACATACACGCAGCGGGCTTTCAGATCACTGCTTGTATGTAGTGATAGGGGCCTCCCAGGACCTCGGCTCGTAGCAGAAACTCGCAGGGAGTTTTCTGCTGCGAGTCGGTATGTGTGAAGGCACCCTAAATGTGAAGCAGCATGGCCGATCCCCCCCCCCACACTATGTACTGTGACCTCTCATTGGACACATTGGCGCCCCCTGTCTGTGCTCTGGGTAACTGGAGCTGTAGTTCTGGGCCCGGTCACTGGGGGGAGACACTTGGCCTGGTCTGTGACTGCAGCACAATACAACTTATTCCAGGTGACTTCCCTGATATCCCAGGAGAGAAGAGACCCAGCCGGCTCCTCACTATTACATACTGGGGTTATGTCACCTGGTACAGCTATGTAGCGGTATGTTATGATGGGGATACGATGGCGCTCATGTCTCCCGGTATAATCTGCCGCAGCCTATACATGGTGAGTCAGTGATTATTATATACAGGTGTCTTAGCGGCACAGTCCTCCAGGGGTGGGATTATTAAAGCCCCCCCATTATTACTATACAATCCATGTGTATATATAAATATAGAGAGAGAGAGGGGGGATGTGGTGAGATGTGGGGGGACACCGCAGGGTCTGTGACACATACAGTAGATGGAGATTTATCATTAGTCTCATAGATACAGGAAGTTATAAGGCAGAGAATATGGCGCCTGCAGTGTATGTGGCGCAGCTCACTAGGCGTGTTACACACATGTCTCCTTACACCTCCTATAGCCGATATATACATACTGATATACATACACACCGATATATACATACACACCGATATATACATACACACCGATATATACATACACACCGATATATACATACACACCGATATACATACACACTGATATATACATACACACCGATATACACATACACACCGATATATACATACACACCGATATACACATACACACCGATATATACATACACACCGATATATACATACACACCGATATATACATACACACCGATATATACATACACACCGATATACATACACACTGATATATACATACACACTGATATATACATACACACCGATATATACATACACACCGATATATACATACACACCGATGTCTACCTATAACACACTGATACATAAACTACAATGAGCGCACAACCCAGCACATAGATACCACCTAATAACCGTGTAATATATAATACCTGCCCCCCCTCCATACTCACCAGCATACACCGCAGACAGGGGGAGGAGAAGCACAATGAGGGGGAACATCTTCCTCCTCCTCTATCTGATAGATTGGGGGCTCCGAGGGACAAGAACACAAGTGTCACCCGAGACCCAGCAGTAACAGAGACTCCAGCCAGGGCTTTATATACTGGGGGCGGAGCTCAGCTCTGATTGGACGACACTTACAGCTTCCTCCAATAGGAAAATGACTCTGCAGCTGGTCAGCAGTTACCGGGCAGAGTGAGGCCGCAGAGGTTAGACGCCGAGAAAGAGAAAGTGAAAGCCGGAGATTTTCTAGAAAGAATGAAGATTTATATAGAAACTTCTGGAATCTCAGGATGTGGAAAAGAGGCGGCAACATTGTGATCAGGGCGGAATGAGGCAGAGGCCGGGGGGTCCTCCTGAGGCTGTAGGGGGCGCTAACTATCCTCTTGGTGACGGGGTAATAAGAAATGGGAAAAGCCGAGAGAAATAGCGAATCAGTCATGTGCTGCCCCCTGCAGGACGCACCAACAACTGCAATAGGAGATGTATGAGAACAAGTATTGGGAACCGAGAGGGTAAGGCCTCATTCACATGTCAGTATTTTTCATCAGTATTTGCAGAGTAGAAAGTACTGAATCCTTTGCAGCCCATTCATTTCTATGGTGCTAGTCATACATCCTGTAAATTTGCAGACCTGCAACCTGCAAGGCAAAAACATAGAACAGGTTGTAATGCAGTCTGCAATTGTGTTGCAGACAGTCTAATAAAAGTCTATGGCAAGTGCAAAATTTGCAGAGAACTTATTGCAATCTGCAAAACCATCAGCAATTGCGGATCCGCATTTTTTGCCTTCACTACGGATGATTTTTAGTGGATTGCGGATAATTTGCAGATCACAAATTTCGTCCTTAAAAACATACTGACGTGTGAATGTGGCCTTAGATGTGTGACCAGGAGATGTAACAAGTCCTGGCTGGTTAGCACAGTCTATGAGTTGTGTGTGTGTAGTGTGTGTGTATACATATATATATATTGTAAGGATCTTCCCGGGGATGGTGTGTTTGGACACAATTCACAGCAGACTTGGCTTTGTAAAATAACAGCTTGGCGTTTATTTGCAGCATAAACAGTCCAGCAAAATATATACAGCAGCACCGTGCTTTAAAAATAAAACAAAACAAAAAGGTCCTGCCCGTCTGGGCACTTACTAATACAGGTGAGAGCCCTCACCTGCAGCTCTGTGGAGCTCTTACCTTCTCAGGCTGATTGCTCACCTGATGGCAAAACCCAAACTGGATCGGGGGAGGGAATGGCAGGTCCCACTACCAACCTACCCGCCATTCCAGTAAATCCAGGCCCGGAAACAGTAAATAATAGCTCAGCAGCATAACACTGCTGAGCACAGATCCCTCCTGGACTCACCATCTCACGCTATGAAACAACCTAGGTGAGATGTACATCCCCTCGAAGACTTTACCAGTGACATGTCTACATATCCCCCCCTCTTTTTCAGACCGGAGGGCTGAGTATTTTGTCCCCACAGGCAGTGTACCCTTGATAGGGCGTCAGCATTTGCCTGTAATTTCCCTGGCATGTGTTCCACAGTAAAATTAAAGTTTTGTAGGGACAGAAACCATCTAGTCACTCTTGCATTTTTCTCCTTGTTAAGCTTCATCCATGTTAGGGGGGCATGGTCTGTCACTAACTTAAACCTCCTGCCTAGTAAGTAGTACCTCAGGGACTCTAGGGCCCACTTCACTGCCAGACATTCTCGCTCAACTATGGCGTAGTTTTTCTCGGCCGGGGATAGCTTTCTACTCAAGTACATCACCGGGTGCTCCTCGCCATTCACGACCTGTGAGAGGACGGCACCTAACCCTGTATTAGAGGCGTCTGTCTGTACTAGAAACTCTCGCCTAAAGTCAGGGGTAACTAGCACATGCTGTTGGCACAAGGCAGACTTAAGGCTTTGAAAAGCCTTCTCGGCCTCTGGAGTCCATGTCACCATTGCGGACTTCGCATCCTTTGTTAGGTCAGTTAGCGGGGCTGCAATTGAGGCAAAATTCGGTACAAACCTTCGGTAATAGCCCGTAATACCCAGGAACGCTCTGACCTGTTTCTTTGTGAGGGGTTGAGGCCAATTCTGTATTGCCTCGATTTTATTTAGTTGTGGTTTCACTAACCCCCTCCCAATAATGTAGCCCAAGTATTTGGCCTCCTCTAAGGCTAGTGCACACTTCTCTGCATTGATGGTTAACCCCGCATCGCTTATGGCATCTAACACCGCCTGGACCTTACAGAGGTGACTTTCCCAATCCGGGCTAAAAATGACCACATCATTGAGGTAGGCAGCGGAGTAATCACGATGTGGTCGCAGAATCAAGTCCATCAACCTCTGAAAAGTGGCAGGGGCTCCATGTAACCCGAATGGCATCACTACGTATTGGAAGAGCCCATCAGGGGTGGAGAATGCAGTCTTCTCTCTAGCCTCAGGAGTAAGTGGGATCTGCCAGTAGCCCTTAGTGAGATCGAGGGTAGTTATGTACCTGGCATTACCCATCCTTTCTATCAACTCATCTACCCTGGGCGTGGGGTACGCATCGAACGTGGAGATCTCATTTAACTTTCTAAAGTCATTACAGAACCTCCAAGTTCCATTGGGCTTTGGGATTAGCACAATCGAGCTGGACCACTCGCTCTGGGACACCTCAATGACTCCTAGGTCAAGCATACGTTTTACCTCGGATGATACCGCCTCCCTACGGGCCTCTGGTATTCTATAGGGCTTAAGGTTTACTCTGCTTCTAGGCTCAGTTTCACTATGATGACTAATGAGATGCGTACGCCCTGGGAGGTCAGAAAACTTGTCTTTATTTTTCTGCAGAAACTCCTTAGCTTCCTGCTTCTGGGACACTGATAGGGTGTCACCAGTCTTGACCGGAGGGGCTGGTTGTGACAAATTATTAACAGTGTTTGTCGCCACCAAGGATTCCCTGTCTTTCCAGGGCTTGATCAAGTTTATGTGATAAACTTGAAAAGGCTTCCTTCTACCTGGTTGGTGTACCTTGTAGTTGACCTCACTGACCTTCTCTACAATTTCATAGGGACCCTGCTACTTTGCTAAGAATTTGCTTTCTACCGTGGGAACAAGTATGAGTACCCGGTCACCTGGGCTAAATGTCCTGATTCTTGCAGAACGATTGTAAATTCTGCTTTGGCCCTCTTGCGCCCTCTGGAGGTGTTCCCTTACTAGGGGCATTACAGTGGCTATACGGTCCTGCATTTGTGCTACATGCTGTATAACACTCTTGTATGGGGTGGACTCACTTTCCCATGTCTCTTTCGCTATATCCAATAAACCCCTAGGGTGACGACCATAGACTAACTCGAAGGGAGAGAACCCTGTGGACGCTTGGGGCACTTCCCTAATAGAAAACATCAGGTAAGGTAGTAAGTGATCCCAATCCCGACCATCCTTTTCCACCACTTTTTTTAACATATGTTTCAGGGTTTTATTAAACCTCTCCACTAACCCGTCTGTCTGTGGGTGATATACAGAGGTACGTAGGTGTGAGATTTTAAACAGTTTGCATAGCTCTTTCATCACCTTTGACATAAATGGGGTACCTTGGTCAGTCAAGATTTCTTTGGGGATCCCCACCCGGGAAAACATATAAAACAATTCCCGTGCAATTGTTTTAGAGGCAGTGTTTCTTAGGGGCACAGCCTCAGGATAGCGGGTCGCGTAGTCTAACACAACTAGAATGTACTGGTGACCCCTAGCCAACTTTACAATGGGACCCACCAAGTCCATTGCGATCCGATCAAAAGGTACCTCTATGATGGGGAGCGAAACCAAAGGACTGCGGAAATGCGACACTGGGGCGCTAAGCTGACATGTGGGGCACGACTCACAGTATTTTTTTATGTCAGCATAAATCGCAGGCCAATAAAACCTCTGGAGGACTCTCTCCTGCGTTTTATCTGTCCCCAAGTGGCCCCCAAGGACATGATTATGGGCCATGTCGAGTACCTGACGCCGGTACGACTTAGGCACCAGAAGCTGTTCCACAACCTCATCATTAATCCTAGTGACTCTATATAAGAGATCATTAGTCATAGAAAAATGTGGAAACTTTTTCTCAGCTTCTGGTTCCTGAGGTACCCCATTCAGAACAGTGACCTGTTCTCTCGCATTTTTGAGAGTGGGGTCCTGTAATTGTGCAGTACCAAAATTATCCCTAGACACCTCTAAGTCTGGAACATTCTGCGCAGTGGGAGGAGCCTCTTCCTCACCAGCCAGGACCTGCAAAGGAAAAGCATCATATTCCTCCTGTACATTTTTATCATTTACCGTGGGTAATGCAATAGACTTAGGGGTCTCCTCACTCCTTTCAGGGGATTGTTGTTTTCCCCATAGAGCCCAGAACAATGGAAAATCACGCCCCAATATCACATTATGCATAAGGTTTTTAACCACACCCACTTCATATTGTACAGCGCCTAGTTCAGTCCCGACATTAGCCAGTACTATAGGGTAAACCTTTGTATCACCATGTATGCACACGACGCTCATATGTCTTGCTGGCACAAAGTCCCCAGTCACCAGGCTGGCATGCACCAGGGTGACAAGGCTTCCTGAGTCCAGCAACGCCTTAACAGGTACGTCATTGACCGTAATGTTGCAGACTTGCAGTTCAGTCTCTAGTCCAGTGACCGCAACAAAAGACGGTTCCGCAAATAGCAACTGACGCCGGCTAGCGTCACACTCCATGGGCTCATGGGTAAGAGGGCAATGGGCAGACACATGTCCCGTCTCATGGCATCTCCAGCACTGGATAGGGCCTGGTCTCCTTGGCAGGGAGTCCTTTTTAGGGCCACTTAGCCACCTGGGACCATCACAAGTCTTTTGCCCTTGAGACACCGCCTGAGCGCTCTTCCCTCTATCAGCACCCCTCCACACTCCCCCAATAGATGGAAGTCTCTTACCAGCTGACAGCACAGATCTGGCACTCCGGGGAGGTGAAGGTGCTGCAGGAACATCACGGAGGTAGTCCTCGGTCGCCTGGAACCTCTCGACAAGGTTGACAAGTTCGTCGGCACTCCTAGGATCACCTTGTCCCACCCAGCGTTGTAGATCAGCTGGAAGTGCTTGTAGGTAGCGATCCATCACGACCCTCTCTAGGATCTGGGCAGGAGTGGAAGTGTTTGGCTCCAACCATTTTCTTGCCAAATGAATCAGGTCGTACATCTGGGACCTCGCTGACTTGTCCAGACTGTAGCTCCAGTTGCGGACCCTCCGGGCACGGACAGCAGCAGTAACTCCTAGTCGGGCGAGTATCTCTGCTCTTAGCCGAGGATAGTCCTTGACCTCTTGCTCACTGAGGTCATAGTAGGCCTTTTGAGGTTCGCCTGTTAAATAGGGCGCAATCACTTCTGCCCACTCAGTGGCTGGTAATTTCTCTCTCTCAGCCACCCGCTCAAAGACAGTTAAGTAGGCCTCAACATCGTCATCAGCAGTCATCTTTTGCAGCGCTCGCTGCACAGCTCTTCTCACAGACAAAGTCTCTGGCGCGGCCGCTGCCACCAGCTGGGGATTAGTACCTGCAGACGCCTCTTGCTTTGCTATCAGGTGTTCAATAAGTTTCTGTTGTTGAGCCATCGCCTGTTGTTGCTGAGCCATCGCTTGTTCATGGCGCAGATTAGCGTCTGTCAGAGCCTGTTGCTGCTGCTGATTAGCCTGCTGGTGTGCGGCCAATGCCTGTTCATGGCGCAGGTTAGCGGCCATCTGAGCTTGCATGAACTGCTTCATCATCTCCTCCATGTTGCTTGTCTGTTTTTGGAGTGAAGCAGCAGCCTTCACCCAGGACATAGGCAGCTGTAGCCAAGTTGATGCACACCGCTGCCCCTAGCAACCGTTTTTGCCCGCTCCGCAGCACCAATTGTAGGGATCTTCCCGGGGGATGGTGTGTTTGGACACAGTTCACAGCAGACTTGGCTTTGTAAAATAACAGCTTGGCGTTTATTTGCAGCATAAAAAGTCCAGCAAAATATATACAGCAACACCGTGCTTTAAAAATAAAACAAAACAAAAGGTCCTGCCCGTCTGGGCACTTACTAATACACAGGTCACCTTTCTGACACTTTGGCAAGCAGTATCGCAGGGTGTGAATAAGCCCCAGCAGCGGCTGTATTCCCAGCTCCCAGCAAACACAGCCCCCAGGCTGTTCACTCCTGGCTGAGAGCCATCACCTGCAGCTCTGTGGAGCTCTTACCTTCTCAGGCTGATTGCTCACCTGATGGCAAAACCCAAACTGGATCGGGGGGAGGGAATGGCAGGTCCCACTACCAACCTACCCGTCATTCCAGTAAATCCAGGCCCGGAAACAGTAAATAATAGCTCAGCAGCATAACACTGCTGAGCACAGATCCCTCCTGGACTCACCATCTCACGCTATGGAACAACCTAGGTGAGATGTACATCCCCTCGAAGACTTTCCCAGTGACATGTCGACAATATATACCATAATGGGAGAGGGGAGGACTCTGTGACAGCTGTAACCACACTCTGATATATCATCGCCCAAAATATCTACAAATCTCTATATAGGACACAAGTATCACATCTGATCACATGTTCATCTCCCCTATTACTGTATATAGACATCATACTGGGGAGACCAATGTAGCAGGCCAGATTAACACCCATCCAGATTATACCCAGGTATAGTTTGGCCTAGGCCAGAGTATACCCCAGGGTGTAACATAGCCTTGGCCAAACTATACCCAAACCTAGGCCAGACTATATCCCTCCAAGTTATCATGTCACTGGTTTTCTCACTTCTGGCCCAGGCTACTGTATACCCCAGGGGATATGTTCTATACCAGGGGGTGTGAAACAGCTCCACTGGTTTTCTCACTTTATCTTTAATTTGTTGAAAAGTGCGCAGATCTTTTTTTTACATCCTCAGATACACAGCTGCTTCCTCTTGTTGGGAAATACAGTACAGCGCTTACACTGAGCTGACAGTAGATGGCGCTGTCCCATCACTGTATCATCTACACAATTGTTTTGAGCGGGAGGAGCTTCTAATGGGCTGCGCAAAATTTTACAGTTGTGCAAAAATCGTCATTTAGACGCAAGTGCCTTGATACATTTTGCACAATTTATGCCTAAGGCTGGGTTCACACTGTGTTTTGTGCAGGTTTTTTCATCCTTTTTTGCAAACAAAAAAAAAACTAATTTAAAAAGGGATCAAAAGGCATGTTTTTTAAGCATACACAAAAACACAATCAACCACGTTTTTTGTACGCTTAAAAAAAAAATCGCATTTTATTTGTTTTTTTTTAATCCGTTTTTATTATGCAAATCAATGAAAAAAACGGATCAAAACCAAGGCACACAAATTGATTTTTTTTTTTCATCAGTTTTTTCCCCCAAAAAAATAAAAGGATGAAAAAAAAACTGATTGCAAAAAAGCAGTGTAAACCCACTGGATATAATAGGATATCAGATACCATCTACTATATACAATGTATCATCAGCCTGGATGGGGACCAACAACGAGACCCCAGACATAGAGACTCACCACCATTTATCTGCTCCCCCCAATATACTGATCTGTTATAGATAAATCTCTAATGTTAATGCAAAGCTCTTTTTACTCATAGAAGCAAAGGATAAGGTGATGAAAATATGGAATTTACACTACTGACACATACACACATAGAAATAGAAATACACACATATACATACATACACACATAAACAGATACTACTAACACACTCATATAAATACACACACATAAATATACAGACACTACTGATACATACACTCATATAAATACACATATTCACAGATACTACTAACACACTTATATAAATACACAGACACTACTGACGCATACACTCATATAAATATACAGACACTACTGACACATACACTCATATAAATATACAGACACTACTGACACATACACTCATATAAATACACACACACATATAAATACACACAGACACTACTGACACACACTCATATAAACACACACATATATAAATACACACAGACACTACTGACACATACACTCATGTAAATATACAGACAGACACTACTGACACTTACACTCATGTAAATACACACACAGGGTCGGACTGGGCCACCGGGGAGCCGGGGGATCCCCCGGTGGGCCCCAGCCCCTCCTCCCTCTTGCAGGGCCCTTCCCCTAAGCCAGAGAGGAGTCCCCTTTGGAAGCTGCCTGGTATCGGGAGCTCCCACACTGCTGGGTGAGTTCAGCACGGCATCAGGGCCCGTTCTTTCTGCAATCATGGGCCCTCCCCTCCCCCCTGCTCACCTGGCTCCTTACATCTGCTCCCATCCTCAGCGCTGCCCTCTTCCTGCCTGTCACAAGATGCCGAGAGCAGCAGCAGCAGGGCCCCTCCATCCCCCCTCCCCTCTGCAATCACGTGACTCTCCTGTTGCTATGTGTGCAGTCGGTGCACAGGAGATGGGGAGAGGCTGCAGGCTGCCCGGCCTGGCTGGGAGAAGAGAAGATGGAGACAAGAAGACTGAAGCTTCCTGCCCTGCTGAACATGTAAGTGTGTGTGTATATTCTTGTCTATCTGTCATCCGTGTGTGTCTGTACATGTGTCATGTGTTTATGCATGTGAGTGATATATGTGTGTGTGTGTTTTCTATCATGTATATAGTGTATATTATGTAATGTAGTTCTATAGATAGTTTATATGTGTAATCTGCATGCTTTTGTATCTGTGTATCTATGTTGGTGAGTCTGTGTGTGTTAGTATAATTAGATGTATATATGTAAGATGTGTTGTGTCTGCATGTTTGTGTATGTCTGCAGTATGTCTATTTGTGTATATATGTATACAGTGTGTATGTCTGCAGTATGTCTATTTGTGTATATATGTATACAGTGTGTATGTCTGCAGTATGTCTATTTGTGTATATATGTATACAGTGTGTATGTCTGCAGTATGTCTATTTGTGTATATATGTATACAGTGTGTATGTCTGCAGTATGTCTATTTGTGTATATATGTATACTGTATGTATGTCTGCAGTATGTCTATTTGTGTATATATGTATACAGTGTGTATGTCTGCAGTATGTCTATTTGTGTATATATGTATACTGTATGTATGTGATGAGAAGTTCACACTTTGGAGGTCCAGTTGTGCAGGAGATATGTGAGGCTTGGGCTCTGATCAGCTGAGGATTCTCACATCGAAGATGATAGGTGTTGTAGTTGATATAACAGTAAGACTTTAATCAATGTATGACGTGTTTCATCAAATGAGATCATCAGATCTATTGAGGATTCCCTTAGAAACACATTATCCATTGATTTGTCTTACTCCTAAGTCTACTACAACTCCTTTCATCTGTGATGTGAGAATCCGGACTCAGCTGATCAGCGCCCAAGCCTCACGGATCTCCTGCACAACTGGGACCTCCAGAGTGCAAACTTCTTCTCAACTATTGTACCGATTGTATCAAAAATAAAGATATAAGCAGCAGACACAAGTGGGATAATACCCCCTCACCAGACTGCACCCCCTCTGGAGCAGCAGCAGTATCAGTGATAGGTAGGATAATACCCCCTCATCTGACTGCACCCCCTCCGGAGCAGCAGCAGTATTAGTGATAGGTAGGATAATGCCCCCCTCACCAGACTGCACCCCCTCTGGAGCAGCAGCAGTATTAGTGATAGGTAGGATAATGCCCCCCTCACCAGACTGCACCCCCTCTGGAGCAGCAGTATCAGTGATAGGTAGGATAATACCCCCTCACCAGACTGCACCCCCTCCGGAGCAGCAGTATCAGTGATAGGTAGGATAATACCCCCTCATCTGACTGCACCCCCTCCGGAGCAGCAGTATCAGTGAGAGGTAGGATAATACCCCCTCACCAGACTGCACCCCTTCCGGAGCAGCAGTAGTATCAGTGATAGGTAGGACTATGCCCCCCTCATCTGACTGCACCCCCTCCGGAGCAGCAGCAGCAGTATCAGTGATAGGTAGGATTATGCCCCCCTCATCTGACTGCACCTCCTCTGGAGCAGCAGTAGTATCAGTGATAGGTAGGATTATGCCCCCCCTCATCTGACTGCACCCCTTCCGGAGCAGTAGTATCAGTGATAGGTAGGATAATACCCCCCCTCATCTGACTGCACCCCTCCGGAGCAGCAGTAGTATCAGTGATAGGTAGGATAATACCCCCCCTCACCAGACTGCACCCCTCCGGAGCAGTAGTATCAGTGATAGGGAGGATTATGTATCCCTCATCTGACTGCACCCCTTCCGGAGCAGTAGTATCAGTGATAGGTAGGATAATACCCCCTCACCAGACTGCACCCCTCCGGAGCAGTAGTATCAGTGATAGGGAGGATTATGCACCCCTCATCTGACTGCACCCCCTCCGGAGCAGTAGTATCAGTGATAGGTAGGATAATACCCCCTCACCAGACTGCACCCCCTCCGGAGCAGCAGCAGTAGTATCAGTGATAGGTAGGATAATACCCCCTCACCAGACTGCACCCCCTTCGGAGCAGCAGTATCAGTGATAGGTAGGATAATACCCCCTCACCAGACTGCACCCCCTCCGGAGCAGCAGTATCAGTGATAGGTAGGATAATACCCCCTCACCAGACTGCACCCCCTCCGGAGCAGCAGTATCAGTGATAGGTAGGATAATACCCCCTCACCAGACTGTACCCCCTCCGGAGCAGCAGTATCAGTGATAGGTAGGATAATACCCCCCTCACCAGACTGCACCTCCTCCGGAGCAGCAGTAGTATCAGTGATAGGTAGGATAATACCCCCTCACCAGACTGCACCCCCTCCGGAGCAGCAGCAGTAATATCAGTGATAGGTAGGATAATACCCCCTAACCAGACTGCACCCCCTCCGGAGCAGCAGTATCAGTGATAGGTAGGATAATACCCCCTCACCAGACTGCACCCCCTCCGGAGCAGCAGTATCAGTGATAGGTAGGATAATACCCCCTCACCAGACTGTACCCCCTCCGGAGCAGCAGTATCAGTGATAGGTAGGATAATACCCCCCTCACCAGACTGCACCTCCTCCGGAGCAGCAGTAGTATCAGTGATAGGTAGGATAATACCCCCTCACCAGACTGCACCCCCTCCGGAGCAGCAGTATCAGTGATAGGTAGGATTATGCCCCCCTCACCAGACTGCACCTCCTCCGGAGCAGCAGTAGTATCAGTGATAGGTAGGATAATACCCCCTCACCAGACTGCACCCCCTCCGGAGCAGCAGTATCAGTGATAGGTAGGATTATGCCCCCTCACCAGACTGCACCCCCTCCGGAGCAGCAGCAGTAATATCAGTGATAGGTAGGATAATACCCCCTAACCAGACTGCACCCCCTCCGGAGCAGCAGTATCAGTGATAGGTAGGATAATACCCCCTCACCAGACTGCACCCCCTCCGGAGCAGTAGTATCAGTGATAGGTAGGATAATACCCCCTCACCAGACTGCACCCCCTCCGGAGCAGTAGTATCAGTAATAGGTAGGATAATACCCCCTCACCAGACTGCACCCCCTCCGGAGCAGTAGTATCAGTGATAGGTAGGATAATACCCCCTCACCAGACTGCACCCCCTCCGGAGCAGTAGTATCAGTGATAGGTAGGATAATACCCCCTCACCAGACTGCACCCCCTCCAGAGCAGTAGTATCAGTGATAGGTAGGATAATACCCCCTCACCAGACTGTACACCCTCCGGAGCAGTAGTATCAGTGATAGGTAGGATAATACCCCCTCACCAGACTGCACCCCCTCCGGAGCAGTAGTATCAGTGATAGGTAGGATAATACCCCCTCACCAGACTGCACCCCCTCCGGAGCAGCATGAGTATCAGTGATAGGTAGGATAATACCCCCTCACCAGACTGCACCCCCTCCGGAGCAGTAGTATCAGTGACAGGTAGGATTATGCACCCTCACCAGACTGCACCCCCTCCGGAGCAGTAGTATCAGTGATAGGTAGGATAATACCCCCTCACCAGACTGCACCCCCTCCGGAGCAGCAGTATCAGTGATAGGTAGGATAATACCCCCTCACCAGACTGCACCCCCTCCGGAGCAGTAGTATCAGTGATAGGTAGGATAATACCCCCTCACCAGACTGCACCCCCTCCGGAGCAGCAGCAGTATCAGTGATAGGTAGGATAATACCCCCCCTCACCAGACTACACCCCCTCCGGAGCAGCAGCAGAGGCAGCACTAAAGTAGTAATAATTCTTGTGATTTTATTCTCACCCTCTAGCGCGATGTTTCGTTTTAGCTCTGAGTAAGGCAAAACATTGCACAAGAGGGAGTGAATAAAGTCACAAGATTTTTGACTACTTTGGTGCTGTCTTCGCTGCTGAATTATTGTACCAAGTCTCCTGGTTCTGTTGAAAGGGCTGCAAGCGGCATCAAGGTGTACAAACCACCGCTAAAGTGACTGGCGGTATTGGGCTTGTAGCATGACCGCCCAAGGTGAGCAGCAAGTTTAGTCACTTACACACATGTTCTGCAGTAATACGCTATGTGCGCCGCATGGTGTTCTCTCTCTTCTACTAGTAGATGTATAAAATGTCAGATTACATTTTAAAGCCAGGTTTACACGCTGACCACTGATATGACTTTCATGATGGTCCTTTAAAGTCTTATTCTAGCCCAACACCTTATGGTGAGGCTAGAATAAACAGTCATGGGTCTCCTCTGCTGGAGATTGTAATAGAGGAGCAGACTAGATGGTCATTTTTTCCTTCATCTTCTGAGGCTGTGTTCACACGTGACATTTTTTCTGTGTTTTTACAGCAATATTGTTGGAATTTCATTAAAGTTTCTACATAAATGGTGCAGTTTTACCACAACTGCATGAATCAGTAACAACTGTATAAGTGACTGGCAGTGCACTAGCGTTGCTGGTCACATACACAGCTCTATGCAAAGTCACTGTACTAACATGAAAGGTTTGGCGCTGATTATGTCTTTATATATTGGGTGGGCCCCAAGAATCAATTTCCCTGGTGGGCCAAGGTACCCCAGTCCGACACTGTACACACATATACATTCATACACCACTGACACACACACACACACACAGTACACACAGGGGAAGATTTATCAAGCAGCCTTACAGTAAGATTTTCCTTGTTGGCCACAGCAACCAATCACAGCTCAGCTGCCATTTTACCAGAGCGATATCAGATGTAAAAGCTGAGCTGTGATTGGTTGTTATGAGCAATAGAGAGAATGGCGATTTATCAAACATGGCATGAAGTGAAACTGGCTCAGTTGCCCCTAGCAACCAATCAGATTCCACCTTTTATTTTCCAAAGAAACTGAGGAATGAAAGGTGGAATCTGATTGGTTGCTAGGGGCAACTGAGCCAGTTTCACTTCATGCCATGTTTGATAAATCTCCCCCAATGTGTATATAAGACAGGGTGATAAATCTCCCCACAGCATTTACACCTCTCAGCCTCCTCCTCTTCCTCTCTGCAGTCAGGCTGAGGTCTCCACACTGAAGATTTAAGGACCTGTAGGTCATGTGACTCAGATCCTTCAGCCTCTCCCTCTTGTGCAGGACTATTGGCTGGAGGATGAATTGTTACCCCCTCTGGTCTAGCAGAGTGCCCCCTAATGGGAGACCTTCCCCCGCCTCATGGATGGAGGTGACCATTACTGATGATGAGGTGCAATTTCCCTTTTTCTTTTCCATACTGTACTATTACTATACGAGCAGGGCCGTCTTACCCATTGGGCAGGATAGGCGGCTGTCCGGGGGCCCTTGCGCCCTAGGGGGCCCCTGCCCTCTGTGACCTGTATTTTTCGCTTTATAAGACGCACTTATAAAACTAAGTGCGTCCTATAAAGCGAAGACGGCTCCCAAGCAGTGCTGAGCACCGCAAGGAAGCCGTCCCGCCCGCCTCCTCTATTGCCGCTCACTATGCATATGCATAGTGAGCGGTCCTGAGCGACCCCCTCCGCCCGCCCAGCCCTCCTCTTCTATCGCTGCTCAACTGAGCCGATCAGAAGCCCAGGAAAGTGCAATGAGCAGCACTTTCCTGGGCTTCTGATCGGCTCAGCTAAGCGGAGATAGAAGGGGCGGGCGGTCCCGGAACTCACCCGTCTGCCGGCCCCAGCAGCTGATGTCTCCCGGCAGCGTGCACTCCCGACATCCTCCGGGACACAGGCAGCGGGGTACAGAGACGCTGCCTGTGTCCGGAGGATGAAGGGAGCGCGCTGCCGGGAGACGGGTGAGTAACTGGTTTGTTGTTTTGGGGGGCACTGGCTACTATGGGGGGCACTGTCTAGTACTATGGGGGGGCACTGGTTACTATGCGGGGGCACTGTCTACTATGGGGGGCACTGGCTACTATGGGGGGCACTGGCTACTATGCGGGGGCACTGTCTACTATGGGGGGCACTGGCTACTATGCGGGGGCACTGGCTACTATGGGGGGGCACTGGCTACTATGGGGGGCATTGGCTACTATGGGGAGCACTGGCTACTATGTGGGCACTGGCTACTATGGGGGGATTGGCTACTATAGGGGCCACTATATGGGGGGATTGGCTACTATGGGGGGCACTATATGCAAAGATGTGGGGGATTCGATGGCGGCGGTTGGGGGGGGGCAATTCGCACCTCTGCCCAGGGGCCCATAATGCTGTTAAGACGGCCCTGTATATGAGCCGCCATTACTGCCCTGGCCTGATTATTATAGGTGTAATCTTACACGCTGCTATACATGGACTGTGTGCTGGCATAATGTCATGTGATGGAATAGAACATGAACATGTTCATTCTTCAGCACAGAGAGACGCTGTGAGAACAGCAGTGCGCGCCTCCCATAGACTCCCATTATGAGAGGGAGGCTAACGGCATTCCGCCGCGGACAATTCCGGTACTTTTGCTACTTGTGAACGTAGCCTGACTGTATAGATGGGGGAGGAGGAATTCATCACAATACCATAACAATCCTCACCCTAGTGTCCAGGATATCAGCCGTGTACGGGGCCATGACACCCCGCTGCAGGGCGGTTTTTTCATCACCATCAAACGTATTATTCCCCTTCACATAAAACAAGGGCCTCTTAGCAGATACATGGAGATAAAATGGAGACATCAGATCCCTCCCTATCACTTCTCAGGCGGAGCTGTTTTATAGGAGGAATAGAAACCAATTACAGCGCCCATAGCAACCAATCATAGCTCAGCTTTCATTTTACCAGAGCTCGGGTATATTTATCGAACAAGGGCGTAAATGTACGACCTTGCATCGTTAAGGGCATTCAGAGGGGGTCCGCACGGCGACCCTGCTCTGAACCACAGCAATCTTAGGTGATATCTGCAGCCCGGGACCGCAGCTATTGACGGGCACGGTCCAATCGCAGTGTCGGCAAATTAGCCTTTTAAATGCAGCTGTTGACTGCTGCATTAAAAATACTGCTTTTCCCCATCCCTGGTGTCTAGTGGGGGGGATTGCCGATCACCGCATCTTTACCGGGCCAGGGTCTGCACCATAATGGCGCTGATCCCGGCTCGATATTCTATTCTATAAAAGTTATGCAAGTTACATATCGTTGTAATCGTAACAACTTGAGGAACATGCATAACAAGTCAATTTTACCCTAGGGTAAACGGCATAAAAATGAAACCTCCCCAAATTCAAAAAAATGTTTTGTTTTGTTTTTTATTTCACCACACATTTAATTTTTTCCTGCTTTCGCAGTGTACTTTATGCAAAAATTAAGCCTGTCATTGCAAAGTACAATTAGTTGCGCAAAAAATAAGGGCTCATGTGGGTCTCTAGGTGAAAAATTGCAAGCGCTATGGCCTTATATACACGAGGAGGAAAAAACGAAAGTGGAAATTGGCCTGGTCCTTAAGGGGTTAAATGCTGAGCTGTGATTGGTTGCTATGGGAGCTGCAATTTGGTCCTATGGGCAACAAGGAACATTACTCGTGTAAGATTGCTGGATAGATCTCCCCATAATAATATGAGAGGATTGGTAAATGTTCCCCTAATATTACATCACTGTATAGTGGACCCAGACACAAAGCATTGTCCATGTCCGGGCGCCGCCGCCATTGCTTTATTATTATTAGTTGCTATTGATCGTTCCCCGATCTTGTCTGGACTTGATGTTTCTGTATAATCCCTGATCACTCTTTTCCTGTTATTTCCCATATAATCCTATTTACCTTGTTCTTTTGCAGTAGAGATGTCAGAATCCACATTGAGTAAGGCTATCGGCCTATAATTGTTAATGACATATGTTCTCTCCCAAGATTTAGTGTTATTAAATACTCCTTAAAGGGGTTGTCCAGACTTAGAAAAAAAGGCAGGAGAATTACTTACAAGGGGATGCCCAAGATGGGGGATGCTATCTACTGGGGCATGGGGGCTAAAATCCAGGGGGAATACTTACAGGTGGACACTACTTACTGGGGAGATTACATGGGGGATACTAACTGCATGGGGGATACTACCTGCACAGAGATGCCTCCTTTATGGATGCACGGTGGGGCCTGTGTGTCACAGAGTGCCTAACTACTATATGGAGGCACAGAAGAGGGGCCCTAACTACTATATGGGGGTACAGAGGATGACTATACTCTATGAGCGAGAAAAAGAAGTCTTTATGATGGACAGGCCAAATGAAAAAGAAAGCGGCTTGGATCAGAGAAGACATCACCTGTGAGTCACCTCTATATGGGTCAGGGCATGGTGGGAACACTGGTCTGTGCACAGTGGATATTATTTAGTAATGGTAAGATGGTATTAGTCACTGTGTGGTGGTAATAGTGGTGGTTATTGGTCTTGTTACTGATATTAATGGTATTAATGTATTCTGATCTTCCACAAAGCCTTCAGTGTACAGTGCACCTAGGACCCTCCAACTACCACATCTGCAAACACTACAACTCCCAGCATTTACTGGCAGTCTGCAGCCCTCAAAATATGCTGGGAGGGCTAAACAGACAATTCTAATATCTGCTGGGGCTTTAGAAGGATTAAGTGCTGGACCTTCAGGGATGATGGTTTTGACCCACAGATAGCAGCCATCATTTATTAAAGTGCTGTCCGCTCAGAAACTCCATTTCCCAGCATAACCTGATCGCTTCTCATTTGTTCTTCATTGGTGGGCCCCCAGGATCAGTTCCTCTGGTTGGCCCCAGGTAACCAGTTCGACGCTGATCGTGTTTTATTGTATGTATTGATTGCCAGCCTATCAGCTACACTTTCTAGAAGCTTCCAAACTATTGGACGTTGAGTAAAGCCGAAGTACCCCTCTGACTATTGCTCCATCGCCTTGGGTCATCTCAAGGCATTAGTTTTACCTGGTTGTTCAAACCCGGGGACCATGTTCCTGGATCTGGCACTCTGTGATCTCTTCCATCAAGAGGCGGTATTTTCTAAATCATGAGTACAGGTATTCTTCTATCAAAAGTCAAATATTTAAAGGAAAGTCACCCTGACAGAGTTCTGCACCTCCAAGACAGGCCTTCTGTAGTGTTAGCCCCATAGTCTCCTGTACACGTCTACACCTTTAAGAGTATTCGAGTAACATAGTAAATAAGGTTGAAAGAAGACAAGAGTCCATCAAGTTCAACCCAGGGAAATCCTACTGTGTTGATCCAGGGGAAGGCCAAAACCCCTATGAGGTAGACGACAATTGCCCCATCACAGGGAGAAAACTCCCTCCTGACTCCAACGGTAATCAGAATAATCCCAGGATCAACGTATCACCGGAAATCTAATGTCCATAACTTGTAATACTATATTTTTCAAGAAAAGCATCCAGGCCTCCTTTGAACTTATTTAAAGGACAAGTGCCATGAAAAACTTTTTCCCAGTAATTGAAGCACATTACAAAGTTATATAACTCTGTAATATGCTTCAATCACCTATCTGCCTCCCTTCCCTGTCTTTTCCCCCCACCACCCCCCACCAGAAGGTGTCCTAACTCACACAGACCTGATTACTGTCGTCACCGTCACCAAGCTTCTCTCTCAGCTCCTTCTCCTGTTACAGCAGCCCCCCCTCCCTCCCCTGCCTTGTCAGGTGACTCAGCTTGCTCAGCTCCCATTGGCTGAACAACTGCAAGCCATCACTTGGGCTTGGGAGGGGGAGGCTGGTGTAACAGGAGCTAGAGCAGCCCTCCTGCTGATGACTCATCCTCACAAGAAGGAGCTGCCTGGTGACGGTGACGGCAGTAATCAGGTCTGTGTGAATTAGGACACTTCCTGGTGGGGGGTGAAGGGGGGAAAAGACAGGGAAGGGAGGCAGATAGGTGATTGAAGCACATTACAGAGTTATGGTGTGTTTACACAGGCAGATTTATCTGACAGATTTTGGAAACCAAAGTCAGGGATGGATTTGAAAAGAGCAGAAATCTCAGTTTATCCTTTATGACCCATTCCCTGTTTATGGTCTGTTCCTGGATTTGGCTTCAATAATCTGTCAGATAAATCTGCCTGTGTAAACGCACCATTATATAACTTTGTAATGTGCTTCAATTAGTGGGAAAAAGTTTTTCATGGCACTTGTCCTTTAATGAATTAGCCATGACAGCATCATATGGCAGAGAGTTCCACAGTCTTACCGCTCGTACAGTAAAGAACCAGCGTCTGTGCTGATGGTGAAACCTTCTTTCCTCTAGACGTAGAGGATGCCCCCTTGTCATGGTTACAGACGTAGGAGTAAAAAGATCACTACAAAGATCTCTGTACTGTCCATTCATATATTTGTACATTGTGATCAGATCGCCCCTAAGACGTCTTTTTTCTAGTGTAAATAACCCCAAGCTTGATAACCTGTCCTGGTCCTGTAACCCACCCACTCCCTTACTGACCTTTGTTGCCCTCCTCTGCACCCGCTCCAACTCAGCTGTGTCCTTCTTATATACCGGTGCCTGGTGCTGTATACAGTATATACCATGTGTGGTCTGACCAGTGATTTATGAAGAGGCAAAACTATGTTCTCATCTTTAGCATCTCGGCCTCTTGATGCATCCCATGATGTTATTAGCCGTATTAGACACAGATCCGACACTGCCACAACTGGTGGATGGAATGAAAGCAATAGGCTCTTGTGTACCTCGCTAGGAGTGTGTAACTTGGACTCTCGGGTGCTCTGCTAAAAGGGGTTGCATAAATAGTCCATACAGGTAGCAGAAGATAGTAGATTGTATCATTAGGCCTGAGGAAGCGTTAGTGAAACGCTCCTGCTTTTTGCCATGTCTGCCGTGTAACTTGTTTTTTGAAAATAAGACCGAGTTTTTAATGCATGGTGAGTGCCGCTGACTATCTTCTGCTACCTGTATGGATTATTTTATTAGCCTTGGCAGCTGCTGCCTGGCACTGATTAATAAAGTTGAGTTTACTGTCCACCAATACCCCAGGTCCTTTTCAGGTCCTTTTCAGAAGCAGTGTTACCCAGTGTTTTATTATTTAGCACATAACTGTACTTATTATTTCTACAGCCCAAATGCATGACACTTATCCACATTAAACTTCATTTGTCATTTTTCCGCCCAAGCCTCCAGCTTCTCCAAATCCCTCTGTAATATGATATTATCCTCCTCTGTGGTGATTACTCTACCCAATTTTGTATCATCTGCAAATATGCAGATTCTACTCTGTAGCCCCTCTACAAGGTCAATAATACAAAAAAAAATATTAAAAAGAAGTGGACCCAACACTGACCTCTGTGGTAACCCACTAGTAACTAAAACACAATCTGAATATGTTCCATCAATGACCACCCTCTGTTTTCTATCACACAACCAGTTACTTACCCATTTGCATATGTTTTCCCCCAGTCCCAGCGTCCTCATTTTGTAGACCAACCTTTCATGCGGCACAGTATCAAATGCCTTTGAAAAGTCCAGATACACAACATCCACAGATGTTAGACTTACAGGCCTATAGTTTCCAGGATCACTCTTTGACCCCTTCTTGAATAATGGTACCACATTAGCTCCTGTGGAACAGTCCCTGTCATTATAGAATCTTTAATAAGGGTATGTCTTAATTCCTGAAAAACTCTAGGATGGATGCCTTTGTGCTACAATCCGTGCTATTTTCATCCTTCATGGTGATCACACAATACAGCTATATGACAGTCTACAACTAACCAGAGGGCGTCTCTCTATACAAAAATAATTCTGTTTATTTTTATAATATTACACTATGATGCCTCCCAATCCCAAATCATTATTACATTTACATTGTGATTTAAAGAAATTATCATTACAAGTTCCTATTTACAGTCACTATATCCCATCTCCTGGCATCACTTTAAAGAGACTCTGTCTCGCTGCAGCATAAACTAGTGACAGAGAAGTTGTACAAAATGATGTGTCACTTACATTGTTCTGTGCAGCTGATCCAGAGAATAACATGGACAGTAAGTCCAATATGTGCATTAGCTCAGCAGTCCTGGATATTCATGAGAAGCAGAAAACTCCGCCCACCAGCTGCTAATTCACAGTTATCTATCCATGCTGTGTATAGGCAGTCACCTGTCAAACAGCAGCTGGAGGGCGGGGGAGGGGTGTGACAAGAATCCTATTCTCCTGCATATTAGGAGAATGGCTGAAGAGAATGCTGTAAGTAATACACCGACCTGTTCAAAGGGACACAGGAACTACTCATTTAACAGGCATGTGTTAGGACCCAGTGAAGGCTTATACCACTCCGAGTTCTGTGACCTGTGCCGCAGCAGTGTCGCAACACCAGTCCCTGCAAACAACACCTAGCACCATACACTACAGGACATCACACACTGATCACATCAATCATACACTACAGGACATCACATACTGATCACATCACACATACACTACTGGACATCACACATACACTACAGGACATCACACACTGAGGACATCACACACTGATCACATCACACACACACTACAGGACATCACATACTGATCACATCACACATACACTACAGGACATCACACATACACTACAGGACATCACACATACACTACAGGACATCACACACTGATCACATCACACATACACTACAGGACATCACACATACACTACAGGACATCACACATACACTACAGGACATCACACACTGATCACATCACACATACACTACAGGACATCACACATACACTACAGGACATCACACATACACTACAGGACATCACACACTGATCACATCACACATACACTACTGGACATCACACACTGATCACATCACACATACACTACAGGACATCACATACTGATCACATCACACATACACTACAGGACATCACATACTGATCACATCACACATACACTACAGAACATCACACACTGAGGACATCACACACTGATCACATCACACACACACTACAGGACATCACATACTGATCACATCACACATACACTACAGGACATCACACATACACTACAGGACATCACACACTGATCACATCACACATATACTACAGGACATCACACATGTGGTGGTAACTCGGCGGTAATACACGGCCAGTGATGGTGATTGTTGAGACGCCAGTGCTAGTCCAGCACACAGGTGTGATGTTGGTACCTGCTTTGTGTATGGCCGGTTTGTACTATTCCCCAAATGGTCTGTAACGGGTCCCTTGGGCTCTTGTCACGGTGGTCCTGAGTGGCAATTGACCCACCCGAACTATCGGTACCACCACCCACAGAAAGGGGAAAAATAACCCAAGGTGTGTGGTTAGTGTGTATAGGAGCTGGTGCAGAGGAAGAGATGACTGAGTCCCAGTGATAAAAATAGAACAACAATAATATAAAACACTTTGGCAGCAGATAGGTAATCTTTGTACAGACTTTAGTGCTTAACTGGATCTGTGCTGCAGAGATACTTGAAAGAGTGGGAGACAGTAGAGGTAGTTGTAGCGATGCTTGGAGAGTTGAGAGTAAAGTGGAGAAGCATAGAGGAGTTTGTCAAGGGAGTCCAAACTCAAAGTAGTACTGTGCTCTGCCGGAACTTTAGAGTAAGACTTGAGAGTGAGAAGTTTACCTGTACCACCTTCTGCCGTGCAGTGTCGAGCTTCCCGTCCTAATAGGGTGGTACGAGCCCCCGCCGTGGTTACCTGGGTGAAGCTAAGTGTCCGAGGGTGTCCCGGTGTCACCTGCACTGCAAGATAGAATGTGTAGACCTTATGGTATACTTTGTTATACTGCCCTACACTGTGTAGAGTGGATTTTGGTGTGGGCTGGGTTTATCCCCGACTTTCTCCCTCTTGTAGTGTCTAGCACTGCATAGTAGATATAGTGGATAGACTGGAGAAACTGAGTGTGTCTCACCACCTCACCAACACACTGTCTAGTCTATACTGATCTGATCTTCCTGTTCACACTGGCTTACTAGTTACTTCCCCAGGGGCGGTGTGTATGTCTGTAGAGCAGGGATAGGCAAGAGAAGAGAGAGTATCTCCTATAGGTCAGCACAGACCACATGGTACAACAACAACAGTAACCCTTTGCTCACTTCAGCTATACAACACATAAAAGCATATATACCAAACACCTAGACACCTAGTGGTGAAACTAGAGAATGCTACCTTCATCACCACTAAACTGAAGAGGGAACTTTAGAACAGGTGCCTAAGGCACTTAACTGTGGGACACAGTGTCAGACTGGCCCACCAGAGGACCGGAGGATCGTCCAGTGGGCCCCCAGCTTTAAAACCTGAACTAACACTGACTGACATGTCGTTTCTCACTGGTTCCTCATTGGTGGGCCCCCAGGATCATTTCCTCTGGTGGGCCCAGACACCCCAGTCCAACACTGGTGGGACACCACACACATACATCACACACTCGGTGTTGCTGCAGTAGATGGGGTTTGTAGCTTTGATGCTTCTCTTGCACTAAGAACTGGAGCTCCCCAATCCACCTGCACGTATAGGAAGTGTAGGGCCCCACCCCTGACTGTGCTGAGGGGTCGGAATGATTGGGTAGATTGTATAATGCTCTGTCTATAATGCTCTATCCCTATGTCAGGCGGCCATGACAGCAGCAGCGTAATTGGCAGCTTATAAGGGCTCCACTCCGGGATTCTGCCCCATTGTTTTCTATGGTTACCGGACTGAGTTTTAGGGCCTGTTAATACTACGGAAAAGAGGTGGAAATTCAGGTGGGATTCCGAGTGGAGTCCGCGGGCAGGGGTTCGGCTCGGAATTTCTGCCTGCTTTAGGTAGTGTGAACAGGCCCCTACTATAGTACGGCTGAGAACAGGCCTGGAGTGAGGGTGAAAGATTTCTGACCTATTTGCTGACCAGGCTTAGCAATCCCACCCCAAATCATCTACCCCAGACTGTTACACCGGCTCCAGCAGGCCGCAGTGGGCTGTGGTCTCCATTGTCATGTCGGCATGTACCTGAGCTCCTCCAGTCCTGTTCGGAGAAGATCAGTGGTGTAGCTATAGGGGTCACAACCAATTGCCCTTATGGTAGGGTGACCCACCACATGCTGTTACTCTGCCTAAATGGACTGTGAAAATGATCCGGGAACTGCCATGAGCAAGCCTGCTCCCCTTCTATTCAATTGTATTCGTTTTTTCTTACAATGATGTTACAATTGAATGGCGGAGTGGTGGCAAGAGGAAGGAAGCGCCCCGTTCCCTGTCCTGACACTCAGCACTTCCTGTGGTCAGTGTGATTAGCGCTGCCTGCAATACACAGCATCCAGACCTGACCAGAAGATGCCAGAGCACTGGACCGCAGCAGGAGCCGGGGGGGGGGGGGGCAGGGTCAGATTCACTTGGCCCCCCCCCCTCCAGGTGTTGTATACCTAAACCCCGCCCCTTTTTCATACCAGGCAGAAAAGTGTGTGAAAGTGGTGGAAAAGTGCGCCCCCTTTTTCACCCAAAATTCTGGCACAGACACATTAGTAAATCTGGGCCTATGTGTTACATCTTTTCTTTTTCTTTTTTTCTTTGTACCACTGGAGTTGTCCTTTAATTGTTAATTTACTTTCTCAGTAAGAGTCCGTTCACACTACTGAATAAGCGCAGAATTGACATGTCACTTCTCCGGCTGGATGGCGGAGTGCGCAAGACATCCTATTAAATCAACGGGACAGGTGGAACTTCAAGCGGCGCTTACTCCGTAGTGTGAACGGACCCTCAGACCGAATAAATCACTGTGTTTGAGCAATGATGCAATCGAGTGTTTGGCTGTTCGCCCAGATTTATCACATCTTGTTTATTCCATACTGTATTGCAGCATCGGACATGACCGAGCTCATACAATGTACCTAGTTAGTACAATATGGACGAGCTGCAAGTTATTTTATCTCTATAATTGAGTTACAGAGGTTTCATCCTGAATCCCTCCAGGTGCCAGCAGATCCCCAGCTGCAGTCACCCTACTGACATGGTGTGGATGCAATTCTGCCTTAGCACAAGATGATTGTTCAAAATCCCCCAACATTAAAAAATCATCAATCCTGAGGTTTTTTTTACCGCTTTTTGTTTACGCCGTTCACCGTGCGGGAACAATATTGTTTTATTTTAATAGATTGGACAATTACGCTAGTTACAATATATAATATGTTTATTTATTTTATTATTTTTATGTGTTTTATTTATAAAAGGGAAGGGAGGGTGATTTAGACTTTTATTGGGGGAGGGGCTTTGGGGCATTTTTTTTTAAACATTTATTTATTTACTTTACACTTTTTTTAGTCCCCCTTGGGGACTATTACATAGGTACATTAGATCACATTGACTGATTACTGCTATGCCATAGCATAGCAGGGATCAGTGTAATCCGTGATCTTCTAATAGAGCCTGCCTGTGGCCTGTGTCAGACTCTTATCAGAAGACTGAAGATCTGACTACACGGAGGTAAGCTGTATACTGTACCTCCGGCAGTCAGACAGTGCGATCAGGACCCTTACAGACACACTGTGGGGATCCTGATCGATAAGTGACAGGAGCTGCTCCTGTCACTTACACCTAAACGTCACGGCAAGATCGCAACGGTTAAAGGGTTAATGGCGGCCTGCCACCATCGCAGCAGCCCACCATTAAGGGTGAAGCGAGATCAGCTCCTGAGTTCGCTTCATAGGGCGGCCCCCCAGCAGAGCGTACATGTATGCCCGGCATTGTTAAGGGTGTAATGAGAGGCAGCAGCAATCACTGCATTTAAGTGTAAGTAACAGGAGCAGCTCCTGTCACTTACCGATTGGTCCCCCTCAGTGTGATAGCGGGGGTCTTGATAATTTTCCCTGACTGCTGGAGGTATACTGCTTACCGTGCAGTCAACTTGGTGTTTTTCGAATAGAGTCTGCCACAAGCAGACTCTATGTGAAGACCATCGATAATGCTGATCAGTGCTATGCAATGGCATAGCATTAACCAGCGTATGCAATCATCTAGGGTCTGCATGTCATAGTCCTCTTGGGGGACTTAGAAATTTTTTTTTTTAAATGTATAGAGTTAAAATGTCAGTTTTACCGTAAAGTGAATTCTATAGACACGGGAACTCCCCAAAAGTTTTTTCCTAATTCCACTCCATAAAAATTTTGGGGGTTCTGTCATACATTTTATGGTACATTAAAAGACCATAAAAAGTGCATGCAAAGTGATGCTAGTTACTAGTCATTGCTCCCACTAGCCAGATTCCTACTCCACACTGATGAGGAGTAAATACCCCGAAACCGCTGTCTGTGGATGGGTACCTTGCTTGGGTGGTTTCCTTGATTGGAGACATTCCTTGGCTTGGTTGTTCCTTCCCGGAGGAAGGTCTGGTTAGTTCACTGACGTAGAGACATGTGATGGTGTCTCTGCAGTGTTCTTTTGCATAGAAAAAATGAAAATTGGCGCTAGGACGTTAAGGACACCTCCTTCCCATGCTGCCTGACACCCTCTCCTCCTGCTGCCTGACACCTCCTCCTCCTCCTGCTGCCTGACACCTCCTCCTCCTGCTGCCTTACACCTCCTCCCCTGCTGCCTGACACTTCCTCCCTTTGCTGCCAGGCACCTCTTCCTCCTGCCTGACACCTCCTCCCCCTGCTGCCTGGCACCTCCTGCTGCCTGAACCTCCTCCCCCTGCTACCTTACATCTCCTCCCCCTGCTGCCTGACACATCCTCCTCCTGCTGCCTGACACCTCCCAACCAACCCACTCCCCCAAACCGCAGGTAACTGTTTGCTCAGAGTCCTTCCCAGTCATGTCTTTAAAATGATCTTGGTGCCTTGGTTAGGGTAAAAAATTTGCTGAGTCAATGTGGCCTAGAATGTCTGTGCCCTAGGCCTGTGACACATCTCCTTTCTTTCTTCCTTCCCACCCTCCTAATTATTAGGAACTCCCCTAGCAGGATTTCTCCTATTTATCACTTGTCTAAACACTGCACCTGTGTCTTAGCGATCCAAAGCAGCACCTGAGCAGTGTTTAGACAAGTGATAAATAGGAGAAATCCTGCCAGGGGAGTTCCTAATGATGATGAGGGTGGGGAGGAAGAAAGGAGAGGAGTCACAGACCTGGGCCACATTGACATTGCTGCAGATTAAGGCCCCGTTCCCACTGAGGAAAGCTAGCGGAATTCCGCGACGGAATTGTCCGCCGCGGAATGCCGTTAGCCTCCCGCTCATAATGGGAGTCTATGGGAGGCGCGCGCTCCTGCTCTGTACGCGCTGAAGAATGAACATCGGGCCCATTTTAAACAGGGCCGTGAAGGACTTAAAGGACTTAGCGTCATCAAGCGGACGGTACCAGTGGTTTGGGGAGGGGGGGGGGGGGGATGAGGTGGATAAATCCTACCCGAGTTATTTGTATCTTATAAACTAAAATTCATAGCATTTCACACCTCACCTCCAGAGCCAACTTTGTGGTTTAGCATATACTTCCGTTTCACACTCATTTTACATATCCTACATGTCAGATAGCCTTTGCAGTAGACATCTTCTAAAAGAATCTTATCGCAATGGAGATAAAATGGATGACAGGCAGACAAAATAGAGTCCCATCTACCACAACCATATTAAACAAAACAGCGTCATCACAATAATAAACAGTTTGGGGGGGAGGGGGCGACAATTAAAATTGGGAGACACAGTTTATCACTACTGGGGGTCACAGCAGGGGCATCTTCACTACTGGGGACACAAGAGGGGGGATCATCACTTCCTACTAGGAGACACAGGAGGGGTGGATCACCACTACTGAGGACACAAGAGGGGCGATCATCCCTACTGCAGGGCACAGGAGTTAGGATCACCACTACTGGGGGGCACAGGAAGTGCACATTATCATTACTGGGGGCAAAGAGGGGGGATCATCACTACTGTGGGGTTACAGGAGGGGGATCATCATTACTAGGTGGATCATCACTACTGGGGGCACAAGAGGGGGGATTAGCAGTATTTGGAGGCACAGGAAATGGGATTATTGCTATTTGGGGGCATAGGAGGGAGGATTAGTTTGAAGGTGCAAAAGGGATCTTAAAGAGGTTATCCAGTGCTACAAAAACATGGCCACTTTCTTCCAGAGACAGCACCGCTCTTGTCTCCAGCTTGGGCGAGGTTTTGCTGCTCAGTTCCATTGAAGTGAATGGAGCTTAATTGCAAACAGCATCTGAACTGGAGACAAGAGTCGTGTTGTCTCTGAAAGAAAGTGGCCATGTTTTTGTAGCACTGACTAACCCCTTTAAGTGTCACTGCAAAAAGAAGGGTATTGACAGCGTGGAGGAACAGAAGAGGATAATTATTGCATGGATGTTGGGCACTATGGATGGGGTATCGTATACAGGAAAGGAGGGATACAGGAAACGTGTGGAGCCTAAAATGTTTGTCTAATAGGGGACAAGTTATGGCTAAAAAAAAAAGCCTTTGTGATGGCCGAGACTGAATAGAGAAAAAAGGAAAAAAAATGGACAACTCAGATTAGAGACAATGTCACCTGTGAGCCACTGGATGTAACTGCACTGTAATCTCTATACTGTCACTATGTGGGGGCAATGCTGGACTCTGTACAGTGGTTTTCAGTAGCAATACTAGTGGTATTTTTCAATCATAGTGGCGGTATTATTTGTTCCTTGTGTACTGGTAATATTGATGATAATATTAAGTCACTATGGGGTGGTAATATGCAGTCATTGTCTGGTAGTATTATTTGGTGTTTATAAAATGTTGCTCTCAGTACAGCAGCTTTGTTTAGTAGCAGTATGATGGTAATTGGTATGGTGGTATTATTTGGTAACTGGTATATAGAGGTATATGGCCAGCAGTGCTGATACTGTTTTCTGCATAAGACTTTCTTATTTTCTTTTACCCCACCATAAAAGCAGGAGTGCCACCATACCTGTGTGCCCAACAGGCACTGGCGTCACGACACAACATCTTTGGGCCCGGCTACATCTCAGCCAGTGACCAGCTGTACCTCCTCCATAACACTGCAGGAGGTCACCACACCTTTTCACCACCAGGAAAAGGCGTATTGGTGGAGGATATATAGTGCTTTCGAGAGCAAGTACCACTTTACCGAGATTGCTGTTACTTATGACACCTCAATATATCACATCCATATTAATTGTATCATTATTACTGTTATTGTCAGTATTGACTTCATTATTATTATTATTATTATTATTATTATTATTATTATTATTGTTGTTGTTGTTGGTTTTATATTAGTGTCTTCTTGTATATATCTGAGCAACACTGACGATGACGAAGAGAAATGGCCTCTTACAGTGACTGGAAAGTTCTTACCCCCCAACCCCAGAAGTCATTTACTATTGAAATGTAAATAACTAAGCTAATCAGTAAAACTAAGCTGGGACCAGGCCTCTAGACTGAGGACTGTAATGCTTCCTTGCTCCCCCTCCCATCCCTATCCCTAACTGCCATTTAAAATATTTTTCAAATATTTTAAGAAACTCTGTAATAGGTTTTATTAAGCAAAAAAAAAGCCTCTTTTCATACTCCCCCCCCCCCCCCCCGCCTCACTTTTTATTTGTGCATTATCAGACAAAGTCGTCTTCATTACACAGGAACAAGGTGAAGACGAGTTCTGCTGTGTCCATTATAACCTATGGGGGGGATGAGGGGCCGAGAGGGATCAGTGAGCCATCATAGTAAACATATAAGCACAGATCCAAAATACACTGAAACAACATAAAGAACCTATAAGCAGTGTCGGACTGGGGTATCTGGGGCCCACCAGAGAAAATGATCCTGAGGGCCCGGAGGATTCTGCCCATCAATACCTGAAGCATTGTGTACTGGGTAGAAAATATTACCATGACCTATAAGTATAAGGGTACGCACACACTACGCCTTTCACCCAATAAATTAACATGTTAATACATCATTTTCTGTATTAGCTACAGAGCATTTCTTTAATTTTGTATCCTAGACCAAAAGCAAAAATTATTATGTTAATTTGTTTTCCCTGAGACCCATTGGCATCACAACATATGGGGTAAATTCGCCCCTGCGAGCCCCTGGGAAGAAGGAATATTTTAATGAAATGATAAAAGTAAACTTTTATTCCCCTTTTCCAGGAAGTATAAATAAGCCCCACCTCCCCATACACCTCAGTCAATTATAACGAACATAAATAGGGAGGGTGTCTTGTGATGCCAATGGGTCTCAGGGAAAACAAATTAACATAATAATTTTTGCTTCCCTATCGTCCCATTGGCATCACAACATATGGGGAATTAGCACGAATGCTCCTCATTGGGTGGGTTCTCAATCACAGCTGCAGATAGCACTGATCTTGAGAAAGCTGTTCTGGTTGACAGTATAGATTCCAATCTGTAATGGTTTACAAAGGTTGAGAGAGACGACCAGGTTGAAGCACAATGAGGGGGAACATCTTCCTCACCCTGTCGCTGATATATTGGGGGCTCCGAGGGACAAGAACACAAGTGTCACCCGAGACAAACCCAGCAAAGCATCTCAGGCAGTGCTGTTATAGACAGGGGGCGGGGCTCATCTCTGATTGGACGCCACTTACAGCTTCCTCCAATAGGAAAATGACTCTCCAGCTGATGAAACTAGACGCCTGAGAGAGTGAAAGCGAAATCTGGAGATTTTCTCGAAATAATGAACATTAATATAAAAAAATGTTTTTACACAAATCTCTATAACGTGAATGTGAATCTCTTTTTACTCATAGAAGAGCAGGATAAGGTGATGGGAATATGGAAGTTACCTTCTAAAGGATTTCTGCCTTGTTTTCTACTAACCTGATGATAAATCATATTGTGAGTTATTAGACGTCTCTGTTCGTCCTGCAGGTTTTGTTTCCTCTATCACACACTTCCCGAGTCATCCAATAGAGAGTATAGTGTTGTACTGCCACCTGCTGGTTAGAAGGGGCAATATATTCCAGCGATACAATTATTAGACTGTGTTTTATTAGTGTCCCACCACGGGTGTTGCTCGTAGTTACACCCTTCGCAAAAGCCTGTACTTTTTGTGTGTCAGTGGTGATGAAGTAGTGTTCGAGTTTCACCACAAGATGTAAGTTACTATAAGTGTATATACTTAGTTGATGCACTTAGTTGATGTATGGGTTATTGTTTATTGATATGTCACATGGATCTGTAGACCAATGAGCGTGTTTCTAGAAGCCTATGAACTCTATCTCGCAGCGTGGGTGTCAGCAGGGAACCCTCAGCATTTCGCTCATCCCAGGTAACAAGGTCTGGGGCTTGTGCCACCCCCTAGGACGGGTCCCCAGACACTGGTAGGGCATTAGGTGGTGCGAAGACCCAAAGGTCAAAACACGGGCACAAATATTCTCTCTTTCTTCTCAAGTATTCTTCTACCTCATCCTCCAACATCCCGGCAGAGCACAGTACTAATTGGGTTGGGACTCTCACGACATCCTCCTCTCTGCTACTCAGCTTCTTTGTATCACGCTACTCAGTTCACACAACTGTACTACTCCTCTGCTCACTACAGATCTAGATGCTAACTTATCAAGTGTTTTATTAAGCATGAAGAATTGTTTCAAGGCAAAGCTGTATGACTTGCTACACACAAGTGTTTCCTCAGTAAAGCAGACCTTATTTATGATAAAGAGATTCCATGATTTCTCACCTTGCACCAACACAGTACACGAACATTCCTTGGGTCATCTCCCCTTTCTGTGGGTGGCAGTGCCAATAGTCTGGGTGGGTCATTGCTCCACTCCGGACCACCATGACTACAACCCAAGGGACCCCGCAACAGCCCAGCAGGTCACCGCAGGGGAACAAGGTATAACCGGCCCTCTAAAATAAAAGCAGGAGTGCCACCATACCTGTGTGCCCAACAGGCACTGGCGTCACGACACAACATCTTTGGGCCCGGCTACATCTCAGCCAGTGACCGGCTGTACCTCCTCCATAACACTGCAGGAGGTCACCACACCTTTTCACCACCAGGAAAAGGCGTATTGGTGGAGGATATATAGTGCTTTCAAGAGCAAGTACCACTTTACCGAGATTGCTGTTACTTATGACACCTCAATATATCACATCCATATTAATTGTATCATTATTACTGTTATTGTCAGTATTGACTTTATTATTATTATTGTTGTTGGTTTTATATTAGTGTCTTCTTGTATATATCTGAGCAACACTGACGATGACGAAGAGAAATGGCCTCTTACAGTGACTGGAAAGTTCTTACCCCCCAACCCCAGAAGTCATTTACTATTGAAATGTAAATAATTAAGCTAATCAGTAAAACTAAGCTGGTACCAGGCCTCTAAACTGAGGACTGTAATGCTTCCTTGCTCCCCCTCCCATCCCTAACTTCCATTTAAAATATTTTAAGAAACTCTGTAATAGGTTTTATTAAGCAAAAAAAAGCCTCTTTTCATACTCCCCCCCCCCCCCCCCCCCCTCACTTTTTATTTGTGCATTATCAGACAAAGTTGCCTTCATTACACAGGAACAAGGTGAAGACAAGTTCTGCTGTGTCCATTATAACCTATGGGGGGGATGAGGGGCCGAGAGGGATCAGTGAGCAGGAAGAGGAGACAAGCAGCTGTGCAGTTTGGAGACTGGGCACATAAAACGCTAGATTCACAGGTCAGAAAGGTCAGTGCTTTTCTGGGAGCTTGGTGAGAGAAGATTGCAGGGTGTTGTGCTGTGCAGGGCTGCCTTTTCTTCTCTCTGTGCTCACTCACCCGCTTCGGCCCCTCCCCTTTCCATAGACCATAATAGACACAGAAATCCTGCTTCTTCTGAAGTGAGGGGGGAGGTACGAAAACTGCTTTTTGAGCACAGAAGGAAACTCTTTGGCTTAATAAAACCTATTACAGAGTTTCTTAAAATCGCTTGTACTAAATGATTTCTGAAAAGTGACATTTACATGACAGTTACACTTTAGTTACGGGCTCTAGTCGGGGAAGTCCTGTCACAGAATGTTTCCCCACCCCACATGATGTATTAACATGTCAATTCATTGGGTGAAAGGCGTAGTGTGTGCGTACCCTTGTACGTCATGGTAATATTTTCTACCCAGTACACAATGCTTCAGGTATTGATGGGCAGAATCCTCCGGGCCCTCAGGATCATTTTCTCTGGTGGGCCCCAGATACCCCAGTCCGACACTGCTTATAGGTTCTTTATGTTGTTTCAGTGTATTTTGGATCTGTGCTTATATGTTTACTATGATGACTGCATTTTCTGTATTAGCTACAGAGCATTTCTTTAATTTTGTATCCTAGACCAAAAGCAAAAATTATGTTAATTTGTTTTCCCTGAGACCCATTGGCATCACAACATATGGGGTAAATTCGCCCCTGCGAGCCCCTGGGAAGAAGGAATATTTTAATGAAATGATAAAAGTAAACTTTTATTCCCCTCCTCCAGGAAGTATAAATAAGCCCCACCTCCCCATACACCTCAGTCAATTATAACGAACATAAATAGGGAGGGTGTCTTGTGATGCCAATGGGTCTCAGGGAAAACAAATTAACATAATAATTTTTGCTTCCCTATCGTCCCATTGGCATCACAACATATGGTGAATTAGCACGAATGCTCCTCATTGGGTGGGTTTCCAATCACAGCTGCAGATAGCACTGATCTTGCGAAAGCTGTTCTGGTTGACAGTATAGATTCCAATCTGTAATGGTTTACAAAAGTTGAGAGAGACGACCAGGTTGCCGCCTGGCATATATCCTCTAAAGGTACCGAGGCACGCTCGGCCCAACTAGAAGCTACTGCCCTAGTTGAATGGGCTTTAGTGAACTCCGGAGGAGTTAGGTCGGCCAAAGAGTAACATAAATTGATGGTATCACAGATCCATCTTGATATGGTTGGTTTGGAAGCCTTCTTCCCCTTGTTCTGTCCAGCGAAGAGAACAAAAAAGTTTTCCTGCTTGCCGAAGGAGGCCACTCTGTTCAGATAGATCCTGATAGATCTTGACACGTCCAGGCTGGAAAGATCCATATTTTCTTCATCTGCTCCGACAGGAGAAAAAACAGGTAATATGATCTGCCGATTAATATTAGCAAAGGTTGCTACCTTAGGCAGGAACCCTGGAAGAAACCGTAAAATAACCCTATCTTGAGTTAAAATCACATAAGGGGGGGAGGATCCTAATGCTTGAAGCTCCCCCACCCTCTTGGCAGATGTAATTGCCAATAAAAAGGCAACCTTAAAAGAAATGTATTTATAATCTACTTCTTCCAGAGGTTCAAACGGAGGGAGGCATAGGCGTCTCAACACCAAAGACAGGTCCCAAGTATCTACTTGTCTAACCAAGTTGGGTCTCAACCTGGTTACTGCTTTAACAAAATTCTTGACTTCCATCACCTAAAAAAGGTGCCAATTTAGGTGCGCCGAAAGGGCAGCTATTTGCACCTTTAAAGAAGCAGGTTTGAGGCCCCTATCAAACCCCTCCTGAAGAAAATCCAGGATCTGTGGAGTAGATGGTTTAGATGGATTAATTTGCTTTGAGGAACACCAAGCACAAAAAATCCCCCATATTCTCAAATATGATTTATTTGTGGCAGAACTGCATGCATGGGAAAGAGTTTGTAATACTTTTTCTGACAGTTCGGATTCTAATAAGGGCCCTCCAGTCTCCAGGCTGTTAGGTTGAGACTGGCTAAGTCCCTGCAGAGATGATGGCCCTGGGATATTAGATCCACCTCCTGCGGAAGCTTCCAAAGGTTCCCCCTGCTCATGTTCATGAGCAGGGGAAACCATGACCTCTTGGGCCAGAATGGCGCTATCATGATTACTGAAGATTGATCCATCCTGATGTTCGTCAGAACTCTGGGAATCATGGCGATTGGAGGAAAAATGTACGCTAGTTGAAAATTCCACTGAATTGTCATAGCGTCTACCACCGTCGGGTTGTCCGACGTATACAGGGAGCAAAACTGCCTCAGTTTGGCATTGCTTGCTGACGCCATGAGATCTATCTGAGGAAGTCCCCACCTGTATGTTATCTGAGTGAACACTCTCCCGGAGAGTGACCATTCTCCCGGAACTGTAAGACCTCGACTCAGTCGATCCGCTAGAGTGTTGTGTATACCTCTGATATGAATTGCAGACAACCTGGAAATCCTGGTTTCTGCCCATCTGAATATCTTCTCCACCTCCTTGAGAAGCAAAGGAGATATGAAGGAAGGAGAGATTCTTGTGGACTCCAAACTCCTGAGATTGTATTGTCTAAAAGGTGAGCCCCCCATCCTGTACCTGAGGCGTCTGTCGTAATAGTCACCCATTGCGGCTCTGAAATTGATGCTCCATGATTCACTTGTCTCCACCACATTAGGGACTGTTAAGTTTGAGTAGACAGGACATGTGTTGCATCTAGATCTTCTAACCTCCGATTCCAGGCTGCCAAAACTTCAGTCTGGAGGAATCTCATGTGCCATAGTGCCCATGGAACGGCTTCCGCTGTTGAGGTCAGAAGGCCCAGGAATCTCATCAAAGTTCTTATTGTGACCTGTCGAGGAGGAATAAGGAATTGTGCTCCTGCCTGGATACGTTCCACTCTGGGGGACGACAGAAACAGTTTCATTTGTGTGGAGTCTATGAGAAATCCTAGAAAAACCTTGGTCCTGGAAGGAACCAGGTCTGACTTCTCGTGGTTGATGAGCCATCCCAGCTGTTGAAGTATGTCCTGGACATAACTCAACTGCAGACTCAGAAGACTCTTGAGTCTGAGCCATAATCAACCAGTTGTCGAGGTACGGGATGATTTTTATTCCCTGTAAACGGAATAACACCATCATGGAGGACACTATCTTCGTGAAGATAAAGGGAGCAGAGGTTACTCCGAACGGGAGCACCTTGAATTGTAAGTGTCTTACTCTCCCTTGGAGGTGTATTGAGATCCTTAGGTATTTTCTATGGCCTTGTAGGATCGGGACATGGAGATATGCATCCTGCAAGTCTATGGATGCCATGAAATCCTTCTCTTGAAGGACAGACCTTACCGCTCATATTCTCCATGCGAAATTTTGTCTTTATTATATATCTGTTTAGATACCGCAGATCTATAATAAGCCTCCACTTTCCTGATGGCTTGGGCACGATAAATACTGGAGAGTACACTCCCAGCCCTCTCTCTGCCAGAGGAACCTCCTCCAGAGCCTCTATGGATAGAAGGTGAAGAATCTCTCTTTCTAGAATGATTTGTTTTTCTGGTTTTACACTTCTTGATTGGAGAAACCTTGGGGGAGGAAGAGGAGAAGAAAAATGAAGCGCATAACCCTGGCGAATAATATTTACAATCTTACAATCTTTTATTAGATTTTCCCAGGCTGGAAGAAACAGACTTAGTCTCCCCCCCACCGAGACACTTCTGGCGTCAGAAGTCAGGCTTTTTTGTATCTTTATTCTGCTTGCCGGATGTTCTTCTATTATAACCTCTTCCTTTCCCCCTATATTGGTATCTGCCTCTACCACGCTGAGGCGATCTGGTCTTCCGAAAAGACTCACGGGACTTATGTGACAGTGGCAAGGATTTCCCTTTTTTGTCCGATAATTCTTCCATCAATTTATCTAACTCTGGTCCGAACAGCCTCCCAGGTTGGAACTCCATATTGCATAACTGAAATTTTGAGTTTGCGTCGCCAAACCAAGGCTTCAGCCACAAAGCCCTTCTACCGGCGGTAGAGAGGGCCATAGTTTTGGACGCCAATCTAGTTCCCTGGGATGGTGCATCACAGAGGAAATCGATTGCCATGTTCACCTTCTTGAAGGAGCGAAGGACCTTGTCCCTGCTCACTCCAGATTCCAGGTTTTCCTGGACTTTGGCCAGCCATCGCCTGAGGCTTCTAGAAACCTCGAATGAGGAGATTGAAACTGCCCCCTGGGCAGCGCCCCGCAGTATATGCTCTTTTAAGGGCAACCTCAACTCTCCTGTCCATAGGGTCCTTAAGATTTGACCCATCCTCCGCAGGTAAAACCGTGCACTTGGACAACTTGGCTATGGCCATGTCCACCTTGGGAGGTTTTATCCAATCCTTACATTGTTCCTCATTAAGAACATATAAGGTTTTGAACCTCTTACTTAACACCGGAGCCTTTTCCGGTTTCTTCCATTCTGTATGTAACATCTCCATAAAAGTCTCTCCAACATAAAAAGCCCTAGGCTTTTTGGCGGAGGAGGTACCTTCTTCTAAGTCCTCTGGATGAATCTCAGCCTGTACCGCCTTACGGAGTTTGTAAATTCTATCCTGAGTAAAATAACCCTTAAATAACTCCTTTTCATCTTCCGAGGTGGAAAATGACTCAGAGGAGGATGATGAAGACCTTCTTCCACCGACTATCTTCAATTCAGACCCCTAGGGTTTAATATAAAAAATAGTTTATTTCACCACTATAGGAATTTTACTTACAGGCTGAGAAGTGGAAGGAGAGATACTCCATTTACACTTTTTCTTGCTAACATGGTGGCTCTCCTTTTCAGCAAGGGTCTTTTGGACATAGTCCTTTACCCAAATCACTACGTCCTGTACGTCAGGCTCCCCCTCATTGGGTTTAGGGCGACATGAAACGCATCGCACTGTAACACATATTTATACATAAATATGTAAAAATAGGGAAAATTCAGTTCTTATCTGATTCAGACGTTCCACGTACGATATTCATATCCATCTGGAAGAGGAGTTTCACATTCAGCGCAGGAGAAGTGTTTCCTCTTTGTAGATATTTTGCTAGCAGGGCTAGTATCCATTTCAGACATCTGAAATAAAATTTTCCATTAATCCAATAGACCTAGTCTATAGGAATAGTGTGTTAATACACCACTAGATGGCAGCAAAGTTCCACTTACTTTGGTAATGCTTTAACAGGTCTGTATGCACAGGTTTTGCTAAGCAAGGCAAATGCAGGATTCCAACACAGCAGGCAGCAATCCGAGATCTCACAAGCTGAGAGACCTACATGCTGCCAGTACAGCAGACTCTTTATACTGCTGGAGGCAAGCGTGAGCCGCCGCGCCGCCCCCACGCCGCCGGAAACACGTCAGAATGCCGTGGAACGCATCTGTGCTCCACGGCGCGTCACTTCCGCCCAGAGGGCCGCGACCGGATATGACGTTCAGCTTGGTGGAACGCATCTGTGTTCCACCGCCCGGCCGAGCCGGGATGCGGTCTTTACATTTTAAAATAGACGTGGAACAGCGCTCCACATCTAAAGAGGCTGAGGCACAAGTTAATGCCTCAGGATACTGGCCTGAGAAAGGCTCCAGCGTTGACTCAGACATCTGTCTGCAGCCTAAAGAGGAGGGACAGGGTTCCATGGGGCTGCATAGGAAACGAAGAAAAAAAGACTGAGGTGTGTGGGGAGGTGGGGCTTATTTATACTTCCTGGAGGAGGGGAATAAAAGTTTACTTTTATCATTTCATTAAAATATTCCTTCGTCCCAGGGGCTCATTTACCCCATATGTTGTGATGCCAATGGGACAATAGGGAAAGTTATATTCTTCTCGGTGCTATATGTGTATTTTATTATTTGTAATCACTTCAAAAAGTTTATTTCTTTTCATCCTTTGTTTTAATGAACAGGATTAGTGAAATAATACTTCCTAATCCCGGAGTGCTCTGGGGGACGTTCTGCTGCTCCAAAGAACAGACACTTCAGAGGATATTCTCCCCATTTATTAAATAAAAGATAAAATTAAATAAAACATTTCAGTATAAACAATTGCTGATAGATGGCGCTGTAAATATGCCAATTATGCCACAATATGTCCCCCTTGGTTTTCAACAATACTCTCCATTCATAAAACTGCGCCTTCCACTGCTGAAAGTTTGCAGTGAGCTTTAATCGCTACAATGAACCCCGTCCTTCAGATCTGACACTGATGCAGGTCTTGCATGGTAGACTCAGTCCTTCAAGAAACCACTCAGGATGGGATCAGGGAAAAAAAAGGGGCCACATTGCTGATCATTCATGCATCTGCAAAGGTCTCACTTTATGCACATAAAATACCCTTGAAGAGGTTATCCAGCTAGGTAAAGTCCATGTTGACCCCTTCCTCCTGGAGACTAACAATTTGTTGTATACTTGGTATACCGTTTCAGTCTGCTTCCCCCAGTTCTGAGCTGCTTTTTTCTGCTGAAGACACAAAAATCTGTGTGTGATGTTATCTCCGCCCCCCTCCTCTTCTGAGGCAGCTCATGTAAACAGCACCCTGCACTCTGTAATGCCGGGAGGATTAATCACAGCGAGATTATCTGCAACTTGACCGCAGATTAACCCTCCAGGTCTCACAGAGTAAAGAGACAGTCTGACACAGCTCACACAGTTTTCTGTATCTTTAGCAGAAAGCAGCAACTCAGAACTGGGAGAAGGAGACTGAAAAGAGTAATGACAAGTATGGAAGGAATTGTTAGTCTCCATGATGCAACATTAATTTTACCAAACCGCATAAACCCTTTAATGCTCCAGTACCACCTATCAGCTAAAAAAAAATGTTTAATGGGGTATCCCACTCAAACATAACTTTTGATACGTTGTTGCTCATGGTGTAACTAACAATTCCTTCCATACTTGTTATTATCTATTCAGTCTCCTTCCCCCAGTTCTGCTGCGTTGTGCTGAAGACACAAATATCTGTGTGTGAGCCTCTCTCTCTGTCTCCCCCTTTCCTTCTGAGACGGCTGGTTTAAACAGGAGGCAGGCTTTATCTGCAACATTGTAGCTTTAGCAACTTGACATCAGAATAACCCTCCCAGCATTACAAAGAAGCTACAATGTTGCAGACACAGACAGTCAGGGACTTGTTTACATCATCTTTCCCAGAAGGGAGGAGGGGGAGACAGAGAGAAAAGCTCACACACAGATTTTTGTGTCTTCAGCAGAAAGCAGCAGCTGAGAACTGGGGGAAGGAGACCGAATAGACAATAACAAGTATGGACAGAATAGTTAGTATCAATATCAAAAGTTATGTTTGAGTGGAATACCCCTTTAACCTCATTTGGAGCAGTTGAACATCCTCCACAACCCTCTGAGCTGGGAAAGTTTAATTTCACCAACCCTCTATATATACTCAGTGTAATCTTGGAGTGAATCCTGTCTTAAGCCCCTATTACACGGGCCGATCAGCGGGAGTAAGCGAGTGCCTGTCAGCTCAGTGCTAGTGTTGAGCTGATCTGTTAAAATGTTGGAGTTTGGCAACTGGAACGTTTGGCTGTGGTTGAGACTGTATCCATGTTTTCCTGGCAGCCCTAGGGCAGCACCCAATTTCTGCAGCCACTGGTAATCAAATGCCAGACGTCCCAGTTGCCAAACTCAAAACATTTTGACAGCTCACGACTACTCAGCGCTCGCTGCTGGAGCTATTACACATGCCGCCAGGAGGGGCTCCCCAGACGATCGCCCACAGGAGATAGCGAAGGTCTACTATTGCCTTTCCTGTCACACAGAGCGACAGCAACAGATGGTTTCTATCCTTGTCGCTTGTCTTTCAACATGTGGAAAGAGAATGATCAGCCGACATCGTGCATGTCAGCTGATCGTTGTCTTTTATTACATGTAGCGATTATCAGCCGTAATGGCCAATAAATCAGTTTATGTAATAGGGACTTTAGAGAGGGGATAAGTCAAAAATCGAAGCTCCTATTTTATAAGGGTGGGTTCCGTCTACGGATTTGCATTGGATAATCTGTCGTAAATTCAGTCACTCACGCCCATGCACATTTCTGACCATCTCATAGACTCCATTCTATGGTCGGGCGAATTCCACCATCCGCCTGTGCATAAAATGGAGTCTATGGCACAGGTGGAGATGCGGGCGGCCGTGAGCCATAGCACTGATCAATGAAATCTGCAAACATTACATAGAGCCTGCCTGTGGCAGACTCTATGCAATGATCGCCAAGCTAACTGCACAGAGGAGGGTAAGAGACCTCCGGCAGTCATTTAGAACGATCAGATTCCTTGCAGTGACACTGTGGGGTTCCCAGACAGTGACAGGAGCACAGCACGGCTGCACAATCATGGTGGCCTGTCATTGACAGAGAGAACCCAGCTACAGATAGCAGCCAGTCCTCAGGCTCTGTGAAACAAGCTCAGTCCCTAAACTCACTTCACAGAGCCACCGGACCTACTGGCACACCAGTACATCATGGGTCCTTAAGTGACATGCTCCCATGATGTACTGGTACTGCATATGTCCTTAAGGGGTTAACACAAGAAAAGATATCACATCTGCTTGGATTTCATCTCTAACGGTCCCTTTAACTGGAATTTGTTAGTTCTAGAGAAGACACTGTAGCGTTCTGTATTCAGAGAGCTCCCCCTAGTGGTGGCAGTAAGTAGTAGTATAACAGGAGAAAACAGGAATGTACTGTCCCTTTTGGGAGCACAGCACACTGGGAAATCCCAAGTGTAACACATTTTATTCTTACAAGACGTAAGTGACGTGCACACAGCTATATAGCCCTGGTATACATAACCACATTGCCAACGATGGATCTGCTCTGTATCAGATACGTCCATGAGTCCCTGATGTACAGGTGGAGATATCTTCTGTGTTTCTGAATATCTATCCACACCTTTGTGCCATTAGCGGGATATTTTTTAGATTGATCCTACATATAATAAGGAAACCTTTACTGACCACTGACTTGCATGACTGTAAAAAAAAAAAAATAACATAACATAATTTAACGAGAAACCCGACTGCTGATGCATCATCCAAAGTGACAGAAAATCATCTTAGCACAACAGAAAAATACATTTTATTCATGAATGACTACAATGTAACAACAGAGGAGCGATCTAATCCTCTCTTTGGTCCAGTCCTTCCTCCATGGGCTCCTCAGGGGGTGGGGAGCGGGTGGTGGTAGCGGCCGGGGTGCTCTCACTTTCCTCTTGGGGAGGATCTTTCCCTTGACTCTTCTGAGAAGGAGAATAAACACGTTATAAGGTTACGTTACTAAACACCGCACTTCCTACAGATGTTATGTATCAGAATGTTCTGCAGGAAGTGGTGTATTCTTTCCAGTGTGACACAGTGCTCACTGCTGCCACCTCTGTCCATGTCAGGAACTGTCCAAAACAGCAGCAAATACCCATAGAAAACCTCTCCTGCTCTCCAGACTGGAAAGAATTCACCACTTCCTGCAGGACATACAGCAGCTGATAAGTACTGGAAGACTAGAGGTTTTTTTTTTAAATAGAAATAAATTACAAATCTCTGGAAACAGTTGATTTGAAAGAATTATTTTTTTTTTGAACAAGCCCTTTGGCCCCTCCTGACATGTGATACATAGGTATATGTTGTGAAAAGACATGTGGAGCACGCTCAGGAGGTACCAGCTCCTGCTAGTTGCAGCTGACAATCACTATGAGTGTAAAGGGCAAGGAGACGCCTCATACCTTTCATATATAACAAGGGCCGAGTTGTGTAACGCCTCCTCGCTACCCCTCCTATCCGGCTTGATTGACAGCTGAAAGCCAAGCCCTGTATCCAAATCTTATTCCCACACTGAGATGTGGAAGCAGAGTGCTGGCTGTCAACTGAGCAGGGATGGAAAGGGGAGCAAGGAGACATTCCTGCACTATAGGAGCCTGGAAACCCCCCTTTGACATTTTCCACCAGAGAATAAAAGCATTAATCTATGATCTGGAAGCACAGACTGATATATGAAAGGTACCAGGTAACAACTATCTAACAGTCAGCCATGAATTGCAAAAGGCAAACTTCTAGGTTTGTATCGGTTGGGGTCCAAGTGCTGAAACCTCCGCCGACTGATAAAACGAAGGGACAGAAAAACACAGCAGTGGGCAGAATTATAATGGAGCCCTATGGAACTTCCGGCACTCGCTGCACTGGAAATTCCATAGGGCTTCATTATAATTCTGTGCGTTTCATAATATCATACATACATCAAACTGCAGGATGCAACTGAAAGTACAACCTGTCCTAAAAAACATGCACCCTCATACAGCTTTGTAAATGGAAAAGTTAAAGTTATTGGTCTTAAAAGCTAAAAAGTGGGAGGTGGGGCATTGTGTGCGTAAAAACCCAGCAGTATGAAGGGGCTGAAATCCAACACAAACCATCTGCACTTCATCATCTTCCTCCAGGAGAAGAACAGGCAGGTCCATCTCGGTGTCTTCCTTCACCTCCTGGATACTTTTTCCTTTCTGCTCCTCCACAACCTGCCGCTTCAGAGATTTTTCTTGAGTGAGACCATGGGCAATATGGAGCTGGGATGAGATCTCTGGGACCTGGAGACAATGGGGGGGGGGGGGGGGGGGGGGGGGGGGGGGGGTATAAAGATGATTGGGTCAGGTTGTCTCTGTAGTCTGCAGTACCTGCATCATGGAGGGTATGACCACTAACCTCTTCTGTTAGAGCAACGTCCTCTAATTCAGTGTCCGTTCTGGATTCAGCTTCTAGGACCGCCATGATGGCATGAGGGACGTGCGCCATCTGACAGGGAAGACGAGAAGTTAGTAAATGCATCGGGCAGCACTGCGGCCATGTGTCAGAGAAGGACGGAATCAGCACTCACCTGGTTGGGGGTAAAAGACCGGACGTGAGCCAACAGAGGATCCCTGAGATCAGGAGACGTCTGGAGGACTGACTGCAGCTGTGGAGGTGGCAGCTGGAGGAGGACGCTGAACGACTGGGGTTTGGTTCTCTGGCAGCACTTAATGAAACCCTCCCAAACCTTCGGATACTTCCAGACCTGAGGGCAAGACAGCGTTGTGTACAAGGTTAGACATTGCGGAGTCACAGTACAGGTATAGCGGTCAAATGGTTCAGTCGTCGTGAAAGTAAGATCATTGTATTATGGGCAATGAGGGCTGGATCTAATAGTGTGGTGGGAACTTACAGCTCTCCAGATGATGGGAATTGTAGTTTGCAACATGTCTGGACAGCCAAAGCTTTGCCTTAGTTGTGCTACAGCTGCAGGGCCGCAGGTTCCCAACCACTTATAACAAGCACAATGAAAAACAGTATTAAATACGCACTGTCAAATCTGCTGCGGATCCGCATTTAATGCTGTGTTCATTCATTTAGTTAAATCTGCTGCGGATTTGCTGCGGATCCGCAGCGGATTTTCTACTGCGATACGGTAGGTGTGAAGGCACCCTGAAGCAAATGGAAGCTGAGCTTGAGTATCCCAGCACCGCCACTGCACAGTAGATAATAGTAGAAAGGACCCGGCACTCACCAGATGATGTTGCTAATTTATTGTAGTGCACAAAGCATCAGGTACAAGGAGGACGCGTTTCGGCCAAGCATGGCCTTCATCAGCTCAGTGTAGTACACTCTGAGCTGATGAAGGCCATGCTTGGCCGACCTGCATCCTTCTTGTACCTGATGCTTTGTGCACTACAATAAATTAGCAGCATCATCTGGTGAGTGCCGGGTCCTTTCTACTATTATACTCGGTTATCCACTGCCTCGAGCACCACCGCCACGGAAGTGCCGTCCTCAACACATCCTTCCACTACACAGTGTATGGCGCTGTCTGCCTTCATCTCTCTGCTCTGTGTATGTGAGCCCAGCAGCAGATTGATGGAGAAGCCTTGAGTCCACACTCACCGATTAGATATTGAGGACTTATCCTAAGGCCATATAATAATACTAATAATAATAATCATGATATATGAACATTCATTCTCTTGCTGACTAAGCACACAGGTGCTTTCCCCCCTCTACCCAATTAGGGGTATTTTATAGGCTCTTATTCTTGTATTAGAATAGGTGATATTTTATCACATGATTTCCTACTGTTTGGGTATCTCTGTGTTGGATGTATGTTGGGTTGTCCGATTACCTTTAGGTCCTGTCACACAGCCACAACTATCTCAGGTTGTAAATATCCTGTGAGTTGCAAAGAACTGACGCAACCAGTTTTAGGCTGGGTTCACACACAGTATATTTCAGGCAGTATTTGGTCCTCATAGCAACCAAAACCACGAGTGGATTAAAAACACAGAAAGGCTCTGTTCACACAATGTTGTAATTGAGTGGATGGCCGCCATATAACAGTAAATAATGGCCATTATTTCAATATAACAGCCGTTGTTTTAAAATAACAGCAAATATTTGCAATTAAATGGCGGCCATCCACTCAATTTCAACATTGTGTGAACAGATCCTTTCTGTGTTTTTAATCCATTCCGGGTTTTGGTTGCTATGAGGACCTGACATGAGGACCAAATACTGCCTGAAATATACTGTGTGTGAACCCAGCCTTACACCGTGCAATGCTTTCCTTTCTAACACTCATTTACACATTCATGTTACAGATAGCTAAAGAGAGGCCCTCATCCAGGTAGGTTTTACCCCAGACACCCACACATCGAGTAGTGACAAGGGTGCATACTACTGTGAGTGCAAAGAATACTTGGAGACAGAAAGTGGAGCAGTCGCTGAGCTTGTCATTTCCATATCATGGATGTAGCAAAAAGGAAAAGCTCCATTTGTGTCAGTGACGGTCTGCAGCACCATGCTCTGTGCAATAGGAGAGGCAGCAGGCCTCCGCTAACTTCAATGGGTCTGTGTGTCTGTGTAATAGCACAGTGCAGCACGCAGGGAACAAGGGGGAAGCGAGTGCCGACCTGACATGTTGGTTCTCACTTCTGTAAAAGATCTAGAGGTATAAGAGGGCCTTAAAAGGAGATGTCTGGGGAAGGAGGAACATAATAAAGAAGCTCTACTTACCCGTACCCGTCCCTCCGCATCACTGCCTTCCCGCTCCAGGACTCCCACCAGTCTCCTTCCCACTCAGCCAGTCAGTGACTCGGGAGGGACACCAATGCAGTCACTGATTGGCTGATGGGGCAATCCATCAGCCAGGTCGGGTATTTTCACAAATAGAAAAATGCTGCAGCAAACAGCAAGTGTCAGGACCGCATATACTCCCTCCAGCGTACACGCAATAAAAACCTGTTCTGAGGTTCTTATCACACCATTTAATCAAACAGAATGTACCAACTCACCACATTAAGTTGACCCCAGAGAGTTGGACCCTATACTAACTAATGGCCTCTCTCAGAATATAAAATAAAAAAAAATTTAGAACAGGTTTTTAAATGTATGTATGATGGAGAAGGTATGTAGGGTGAGTCCTGACAGGATCCATGCCTTACCTGCTTGTAGATGAGCCGGGTGAGGATGTTCATGATGAAGCCTCCTAGTCTGGGGTACATGCCCAGGGCCTGGATCACCGTCCTCATAAGCAGCATAGGGAGCGGCGTAGTGTCCATCAGCTGTTGAAGAACCACCGCCAGCACCTCGGACGTATACACCGAGCGGGCCGAGAAACACAGGTTGGTGGCTGGAGAGAAGTGGAGCATTGTATAAAGATATGGATACAGAATTCTGGGTAATATGGCGGAGCACTGAGGAAATGAAGAATTACCTTTAATGACGGATTTCATGTCACATTTACTGGAGTCGATGTTATGAAGAGCGACCAGCAGATCCCCGGGAGTCAGGGGAGACATGGTGCTGCCTCCATCTCCTAGGAAAGTCACAATCTCCATCACACACACACAGACATGTAACAGCTCACATTCTCATACAGAACAGATCTGGGTAACTAATCGGACCCTTCCCGCTCTCACCGTGCTGCGTCCCCAGCAGGCGATTGAAGACTTCTTTCACAACAATTGGGTTGAGTTTGATGAGTTTGGGTAAAGCCTGAATGACCTCCTTCTGCAAGAGAGAAAGAAGGCGGTAACGCTGCCTCCATCCCGAGACACGACGACATCCTATACAGGCCGTCCTCCCCTCTCACCTTATCCAGGCCGTTCAGCACCGGGATCAGGAAGCGGACGTCCGGGAGACGCTTCTGATACAGATCCCGCACACGTTTCACAAGCTCAGGGGAAGGAGGAACTGAAACAAGAGGATACAAGTACTTAAAAAGGCAAATTAAATCAGAAAATGACATATATAAATAAGGTTTTTGTGTTAAACTGATTTTTTTAAGAATTTGTGGTGACATTTTTTCTAATTTTCCAATTTTCTATCTATTTTATATATAATAATTCTAATATCTTGCAGTTTTCATTCTCACTACTGGAGCTAAAACTAAGCTGAGACTTCCTGTTGTGTCTGTGGTGATAAGAGGAGGCTGCTGTAAAGTGATCTGTACAGCACTGCAGCATCATGTGACAACAGTAGATAAAGGAGACAATAGCAGCTCCCTGTGGAATGACCTCTTCACAGGTCACAGAGCACGCTCAGTAATGTCTCACATTCATCTCATGGGGGCTGAGTCTGTCTGTTGCCGTATATGTTCATGAGGCTTGCTGTAAAGCATGTTACTAAATGCTGTTAAAAACAGCCCAGGAAATATTGCAGTCCCCATAACAACAAAACACAGTAATCACTGAACTCAAGGAGATCAGCGAAAAAAATTCCAATGAAGTACTCAATCAAGAGTCTCCACTGATGCCCCCAAAAATTTAAATATGCAAAACAAGAGTCCGTGGAGCCTCAGTTACGAGTCTCAAAACACGGGATAGCCAGATATCTCTACCCTGTTGCCAACGGGGTGCCTCCATGATAGGGAGAGCACCACACCACCCTGATAAATAACCCCTTAAGTCCCACTCGGTTGCGAGTATTGGAACATAGACAGGGAAACAACAGGGTGGCCCCTTTTGTCAATGTCTAACTCAAGGTGCGAGTATTGCGATCATGACAAGGGCTTGCAAAGGCAGGCTGCGATCATGACAAGGGCTGCCTTTGCAAGCCCTTGTCATGATCGCAATACTCGCACCTTGAGTTAGACATTGACAAAAGGGGCCACCCTGTTGTTTCCCTGTCTATGTTCCAATACTCGCAACTGAGTGGGACTTAAGGGGTTATTTATCAGGGTGGTGTGGTGCTCTCCCCATCATGGAGGCACCCCGTTGGCAACAGGCTAGAGATATCTGGCTATCCCGTGTTTTGAGACTCGTAACTGAGGCTCCACGGACTCTTGTTTTGCATAGTCCCCATAACAAGGTACAAATTGTTAAATTAAAATCATTAAAATCAGATTAGAGTAAAATAACAAGTTTTAGTATCTAGTATTTAGTAAATAAAAAAAATAAAAAGTGACACATTCCCTTTAAATGGGCACTGTGACTAACTAACTTTTGACGTGTCATCAGGTATACAAAAAAAGAAAAATGTTGCAGCAACCTGCAAGTTTTAGGACTTCCCGTATATACCAAACCATTTGATCAAATAGAGTGTATCATCTCACCATATTAAGGTGACCTCAGAGAGATGGTCCCTAACACTGGCCTCTCAGACTATAAAACTACAAAACTGGGCATAAAGGATCCAAGTAACCTGTTTAAAACACCCACAAGAGATGGGTAGAGTGCAAGCCGAGTGAGTGACAGTAGCAGGCTGCTGCAGCATTTTTCTGCTTTTGTATGTATGCCAGCACCGACAGCGTGCAATCGGCAGTGTGAACAAGGGTATTGAGTTCTGGCCTTTTTTTGTCATCAGACATGTAAAAAAAATATTCATCTGATTGGGTTTTACTGCTGAAACCCACTCTGGTCAAGAGAAACACCCAGAGAAAGAGCGCGGCTGTGCAATGCAATGCCATTCAGAACGTCAACATTTCCCATAGACTTCTATAGGGAATTTCGAACGGTGCAGGCCAGGGATTGCACCACGCTGCTGCCATCTTTCCCCGGCTATTTCTCTTGATCTGAGCGGGTGTCAGCAGTGAGATCCACTAGGATCAAAAACTATTGATGTCTCATGACATGTCAAAGGTTAGTTTTCCTGACGAGTATCTTTTGAGAAAAAAAATTACTAAACTTTTAAGACAGAACATGCAGCGGGTGATATAATCTATTCTAATGTCATCTATGGCAGTGACCCCCAACCAGCGGCTCTCTAGCTGCTGCAAAACTCCCAGCAATGCTGCAGCAAGTTTTGGCTCTCAGGGCATGCTGGGAATTGTAGCTAACAGGTGGAGAGACAGGTTGGGGAAACAATGATCTCCAGGGCGATGGATTCCTGAATGCACAGAGGGATTTATTATTCCATTACCCTTTGGCTTTGAACCTTTGGTTCCGAGTCTTAAAGCCCTATTTTGAGTATCGTGTGAATTATCGTTATATCACTCTAATTTAAACAATAATCGTTTCATGTTAATGCAAGCAAAGAACGAACGACAGAGAAATCGTTCATCGTTCATTTGGTGCCGACACCAAAATCATGGTTAATTGTCTAATTGCTCAGTGAAATTCCACGTTGTTCCTTCATTTACTGGGATAAGATGGAGAAATGCTAAGTTTACACGGAGCGATAATTGGCCCGATCACACGATTAATGATTTCGAAGTAATTTTTTTTTTTATAACGATCAGCATTTAGACTGTACGATATATCGTACGGAAAAATCTTTTGCGATCGCGCGCCTGCCGCCCGCCCCCGCGCCGCTCGCCACCCCCGCCGCCGCTCCGATTGCCACTCCGATCACCACCACCGCCGCCGCTCCGATCGCCACCCCCCGCCGCCAAGAACATACGTTACCTGCTCCGCGTCGCAGGTCTTCAAAACTCCCGGCTCCCCTCTCCAGCGCATTGATTGGCTGAATTGGCCGGGAATTTCAAACGGCTCCTCTTCAGCCAATCAGTGCTCCACTTCAGCACTGATTGGCTGAAGAGGAGCCGTTTGAATTTCCCGGCTCCCCTCTTCAGCCAATCAGTGCACTGAAGAGTGGAGCCGGGGATGTCGAAGACCATCGTAGCAGCGGCGGGGGTGGCGATCAGAGCGCCGGCGGGGGTGGCGATCGAGCAGGCGTAGGGGGCTGCGGATGAGCGGGGGGCGAGCGGGGGGGGCGGGCGGCCGGACTATCGCGCGACGACTGTTTACACGGAACGTTCGATGAATTTTTTGCGAACGGTGAACGACGATTTAAGAACAAGTTAAAAGATCAAAATGAACGATTTCTCGCTCGTCGTGCAATCATTCGCTGCGTTTACACGTACGATGATCGTTCGAATTCGATCGTTATCGTGCAAATTCGCACGATAATCTTTCCGTGTGAACCCAGCATAAGGGTCCATTTACACAGAAAGATTATCTGACAGATTATCTGACAAAGATTTGAAGCCAAAACCAGGATTGGATTTGAAAAGAGGAAAAATCTCAGGCTTTCCTTTATGACCTGATCTCTGTTTATTGTCTGTTCCCGGCTTTGGCTTCAAATCTTTGGCAGATAATCTGTCAGATAATCTTTCTGTGTAAATGGACCCTAAGCGATCATAACTAACGACCATCATTCTGTGTAATGTGGTGAACAATATGGTTAACTTTCCTCTGACTAGTCCCATCCCACCCAGGTGTACACAACGTGTGACCAACCTTTATCTGTTAATATGTGCAGGCAACGAGTCACCAGGGTTTCTGCCCCCTTGGGGCAATTCTCCACCAGCAGGAGCAGCTCCGGGGAGTTCATGCCCATTCCGCGGATCTGCAGGGAAGCAGGACAGCCATCAGCGATAAGCCGTAGTCTGTTCACATTCTAGGCTCAGCTCTATGACTGTTTCTAATGGCTCACCGGAGTCTCGATGACACGCAGCACAGTGCGCTTTATGTCCGCTGTGGCCTCTGTGTAGACTGATGCCAGCTCATGGATCAACTTGTGGTTCTGTGGCAGCAAAGCGAGATACAGGTACAGGCAGTGCTTCACTGTGTCCTCAGTCCAGGGTGCAGCCACCTCTAAGAAGAACAATAAAAACATGAACTTTATTACCTTAGGGTATATTCACACGTACAGGATCTGCTGTGGATTGGTGCAATACAACCAACATAAATTGTTGTGTATTTGATGGTGCTGATTTCAGCTATTTACATATGTGTGAACTTAGAAGCAGTCAATTTATTTTTCTTGCCCATTCAGGTAACGCCCCAGCATTAGTCCTGCAGTGTACTCTGTTTCATCCCAGCTCAGCCGGATTTATACATACTCAAGCTGGGTCACCAGATTCCCAAGACTGACTACCACTAAATGACACGCAACAGTTGCAAAACTACAATTCCCATCATACCCGGACAGCCAAAGCTTTAGCTTTGGATGTCAAGACATGATGGGAATTGTGGTTTTGCAACAGCTGAAGGGTCGAAGGTTCCTAAGCCCTGCTCTACTGTATGGCCCATGGTGTCAGTAATTCCTGTATTACCTGACTCATCACCTACCAAACCCCTCCAGACAGCTCAGATCTTAGGGACCAGGAGTGCAGTAATATAGTATGCGAGTCCATACAATGTTTAGCTGCATAGTTACACAACCTCTCTCTGCTGCGTATACAGATATTCTTGTGTGTCCTACGAGATGCAGCTTCATACGATCAGACGGTCTCTGGAAAGTTTACGTTGTATAAGCAGAGCTATATCAAAGGGAGAAGTAATCAAGATGGCAGACAACCCTTAAAGGGGTAGTGCGGCAGTGAAGAATTATTGACAGAATAACACACATTACAAAGTTATACAACTTTCTAATGTATGTTATGTCTGTGAATGGCCCCCTTCCCCGTGTCCCACCACCCCCACCCGTGTACCCGGAAGTGTGGTGAGCCAAACTGTGCTCAGCCAATCGCGGCTGAGCATCTGATGACGCTGAAGAGGGCGGCCGGCACTCAGGACGCCCGGAGGGATTCGGCCCGGCCGTCCGAAAACGACATTGCAGACTGAAGATTGGAGACGAGTCGGCACGTGACAGGTATGTATAGCGCACCACACTTCCGGGTACACGGGTGGGGGTGGTGGGACACGGGGAAGGGGGCCATTCACAGACATAACATACATTACAAAGTTGTATAACTTTGTAATGTGTGTTATTCTGTCAATAATTCTTTACCGCCGCACTACCCCTTTAAGAGGTACATCTGCCAAAACAGGTATACACAGGATCAGCCACACCGTTCTTTAATAATAGCCTAGTGTTGCTCTATATATGCTTATTATTATTGCTGACCCCAAGTTTGCATCATAGGGTTAAAAGCAACTGAGGCTCCTAATTGTAAAATAAATAAAAATAAAATGTCAATCACCCACTCAAACCAGCCAGTATACCTGTGTCCTTATCCGCCCCAAAGAGCACTGACGGAGGGTTGGGGTGGACGAGCAGCTGCAGGTAGTTAAGTGCAAACTTTTCTATGTATTGCCGGAGACTCTCCTTCTCGTACATGCGCTTTATAAGGAGCAGCGCCTGCTGCCGGACCTAGGAAACACAGCGGAGAGTGAGCGGAAGGTCAGGAGAGAAGCGGGAAAGGGCAGAGCAGGGGGCAGAGCCGCACCTTGTCCTTCTCATTAGAGCTGAGGTCCAGGAGTAAATGCAAATACTGGAACTGCCGAGCCGGGCGAGTGAGGATGAGATCTCTCAGGGTGGACATCCCCAGGTAACTGCGACCCTGGAAACAAAAGCATTTAGGGTCATTGAGAGCTGCTGCCAAGTATTACCCGCAGGGTGGGGTGATAAATCCAAAGCTGAGACTTAGAGGTATTGTGTCACTGATATACATAGACTGGTCACTAAATATATATATCTGTATAGTAGGGTGGGCTCCAGCACTAGCTGCCAGTACCTCGTCCTCACAGTATTTGCGAATAACCTCCAGCGCAGCGTCTGTGAGCAGCGGAGCCTCCAGAACAACTTTTGTGAAGACTCTACAAGGATAAGAAAACATTACACAGTCTGAATGATGACAAAAGTCTGTGAGCTCAGGAGCCAGTATGAGGCAGCACTGACCCGTCCCGCTGGTCCGGCCGCTCCTGCAGTCCTGTCAGAATCCCTATCAAGCACTCCTGGTAGCCGGCTTCTCCTGCCCCGGACTGATAGTCACAATACTCCTGGTACAACCAGGCTAGAGCCAAGTCCAGACGACCACGAGGGTCCGAGAGAAAGTGGCCCAAGACCTCAGCCTTCAGTGAGGTATCCAGCTGGGTCACCAGCCGGGCCAGAATCTTCACCCGCATCTATAGAGAAGACAAGGAAGGTTACGGACACCTCAGACATAGAATATTGTTTCCTCACATTAGTGATTTCCTATAAGCTACAAAGCTGAACTAAACTTTAAGCTGTATTCTTCGTCTTTAACCCTTTGAGGACCAGGCCCAAAATGACCCAGTGGACTGCGCAAATTTTGATCTTTGCGCTTTCGTTTTTCCCTCCCCCCTTTCTAAGAGCTCTAGCACTCTCAGTTTTCTATCTACAGGCCATGTAAGTGCTTGTTGTTTTTTACAGGAATAGTTGTACTTTGTAATGGCGTCTTTCATTCTACCATAACATGTATGAGGGAATCCCAAATATATTATTTATGAAGATATAAATAGGTGAAATCGTAAAGAATGCAATATGGTAACGTTTGGGGGGTTCCTGTGTCTACATAATATACTATATGGTAAAAGCAACATTATACTATTATTCTATAGGTCAGTCCGAACACAACCATATGCAGGTTACACAGACTCTCTAATGTTATATATATTTTTTTTAATGAAATCCTTTTTTTTGGGCAAATAAATATTAATAAAATGGGACTATTGTGACGCTTATACTGGTTTTATTTTTTCACCTATGGGGCTGTATGGGACGTCACCACCACAACGTTTTCCACCACGATCTCTAGTTTTTATTAATACCATATTTGTGAAGATCGGACGTTTTGATCACTTTTTGGGTATATTCACACGAACGGAGCGAGTATGTAATTCTGCCGCCCTTAACCCCTTCTGCTCCCGGCCGGCTCCCCCGCTGTAAGCATACTTTACCTGTCCTCGCTGCACGGGTCCGGCGTCCTGCTCTCCCGTCCGTCCAATCAGTGTGTTGCCCAGCCGCAGCCACTGATTGGCCGGATGGGAGAGCAGGACGCCGGGCCAGTGCAGCGAGGACAGGTAATGTATGCTTACAGCGGGGGAGCCGGGCGGGAGCAGAAGGGGTTAAGGGCGGCAGAATTACATACTCGCTTTATAGTTTGTGGGAACTGCCAGGACCTGCCAATCTCGCTGCGAGACCGTTCGTGTGAATATACCCTTTATTAATTTTTTTTTAATATATAATGTTACATAAAATCGGTAATCCGCGCACTTTTTTTTCCCCTCTTTTCGTCTCTGCTGTTCACTGTTCGCAACGACGCTTGTTATATTTTAATAGATCAGACAATTACGCACGCTACGGTATATTATATGTTTATTTATTTATTTTTATATGTTTTATTTATATATTGGGAAAGGGGGGTGATTTAAACTTATTGGGGGAGGGGCTTTGGGGTAGTGTGTTAGCGATTTTTAACTTTTTTTTTTACACATTTGAAGTCCCTTTGGGGGACTTGTACATAGGCATAGCATTGCTCAGTGTTATCGGCGATCTGCTCATTGAGCCTGCCTGTGCAGGCTCACTGACCAGAGCGCCGATCGCACCGCACAGAAGCAGGTGAGAGACCTCCGGCGGTCCGTTTTACCGATTGGGACCCCCGCAGTCACACTGCGGGGGTCCCAATCGGTAAGTGACAGGGGACTCCCCCTGTCACTTACACTTAGACGCCGCGGCACGATTGCGGCGTTTAAGGAGTTAATGTCACGCTGCAGCGCGTCATTAACGGTGAGGTGCCAGCTGCTGATTGCAGCCGGCCCCCACCTGCTATGAAGCGTGCTCCGCTCCGGAGCGCGCTTCATAGCTCAGGATGTACCGGTACGTCCAAAATCGTCTGGGGACAGACTTCCAGGACGTACCGGTACGTCCTAGGTCGCCTAGGAGTTAAACCCCGATACAGAGTATGTGACCTGCTTCTAGTGTCAGACTTTACCCATGCGAGATCGTTAAGCAAAAAAAAATTAAATTAACTAGTGCCAGAAAGTGCCAGAGATTTGCAACTTGCTTTTTTTAAAAAAATCTCCTTTTTTAAAATCTCCAGTCTTCCAGTACGTATCAGCTGCTGTATGTCCTGCAGGAAGTAGTATTTTCTTTCCTGTCTGACACAGTGCTCTCTGCTGCCACCTCTGTCCATGTCAGGAACTGTCCAGATCAGAAGCAAATCCCCATAGAAAACCTCTCCTGCTCTCCAGACTGGAAAGAATACACCACCTCCTGCAGGACATACAGCAGCTGATAAGTACTGGATACTTTTAATATCCTTATACAGGATATTTATAAAACTCTGGCACCAGTTCTTGCAGCCTGGCATCACAATTGGTTGACCCTCGTGAAGGATCTCTCTCCTGTACAGCAATGCTGAGAACTGTCCTGTGCTCTCCTCCATCTCTAGGCTCTGATGTATAACCTCCTCACCCACCTCCATTATGTATGGAAGGAGGAGGGGGAGCAGGGAAGACAGAAGAAATCGGGGTTGAACTGACCAGTGTAACAGTTAGGGCCCTATTACACCGGACGATTATCATGCGAAAAATTGTTATATCGTTTGAAATTAAACAATAATCGTTCTGTGTAATTGCAGGCAACGATCGAAAAATTGTTCGTATTATCGTTATTATCAATTAATCGTGCGCTGTAATTCCACCTTCGTTCGCTCAAGTTCCAAATTTTTTTACTAATCATTCAGTGTAATTGCACATTGTTCATTGTTTTGCTGGGATCAGAAGGAATTAACAAAACATAGTAACGATCGCAATAACGATAGTAGTAACGATCGTCACTAACCATTATCGTCCTGTGTACTATGGTGAACGATTTCAGGTTAACGATAAACAAAATCTCGTTTGTGTAAAAATCGCTCAGTGTAATAGGACCCTGGGGGGGGGGGGGATGTGTGATACCTGTGCGGCCCCGCTGCCCCCCACACTGCGCTCCGCCTGCAGGATCCTCTGCACTGCCGACAGCTTAAGGTTCTTGATCTGACTTTCTGTCAACGGTTCCAAAACTTCTTTGAGCTTGAAGATTTTCTTGCGGCCTCCGGCTCCGGCCACCCTGAGGGGAATAGGAATAAATAAAGCTGTTATAGCGGTAACGTATCAGTGCAGGGGCATGATCCCCGTCCTGGGGCTTCTCACCTCATCTGAGTTGCTGGCAAGATGGGCTCAGGTCGTTTTTTGGCTAGTGGGGCCTCATCTTCATCTTTTGAGTCCTTTGCCTGGGAGCCCACAACAGAGATGGCCTGGCCCTGGGTGAGCAGGGACGAGACCCTTCTTTTAATAACTAGTCCTTCTGGTTTTGTGCTCTCCTCCTCCACCACTTCTACAGGGGCTTCCTTCAGCTTCTCCACACCTGGAGAGTAACAAAGCAAGTATGAGAGCTAAAGGATGGGACACTGTGGTGCAGGTCTGGTCCTGTAACATGGAGCTGGTTGCCGATAGTAAGGGGGAGGGGGGGGGGGTTTATACATAAAGTAGTCAACGTATGTTGTATTCCTCCCCATTAAATCTGATATTACAGGGGTTGGGAACCTTGGCTCTCCAGCAGTTACAAAACTACAACTCCCATTATGCCTGGACAGCCAAAGCTAAAGCTTTGGCTGTCCAGGCATGATGGGAGTTGTAGTTTTGCAACAGCTGGAGAGCCAAGGTTCCCAACCCCTGTGATATAGTATCAGACAGATGTATCCCGTTTACCAGGTCCAATTCCAGATGCCGTCATCTGCGTAGCCATGAGACGTGCGAGGTGCCTTATCTGAGCATCTGTCCCGGCAGACTCCACTGGAGTGTATGTGGACTGGAAGGAGGCCGGCATGGTGTCTGGCAGGTAGACCATACTGATGAGGACCTGGAGGACAAGACATTACTATATGAGCACCTAATGAACTGTAGATATTGTGGAGTAATGCACACAGCAGGGGGTGACCATAACAAAGAGGAGATGGGTGAGAATACAAAGAAAGAGAGAGAAAAGACACTGGGAACCATGAGCAATGGTAAACAAGCCGAGCGCCACACTCACCAGGTTGGCCACACTTTCTGGAGTAAGTAAAGGACGCAGGAAGTCAGCAGTGATGTCAGTAGCAGACATTGTAACGGGGGGAGCAGGGGGTAACGGGACATGAGGGATGGTGTCCTTCTCATCATCATCATCCACCAAAGGGGTGTCTGCAAGAGAGAAAGCAAATGGCAATCAGATCACTTAGGAGGCAGTATTATAGTAGTTATATTCCTGTATATAGGAGCAGTATTATAGTAGTTATATTCCTGTATATAGGAGCAGTATTATAGTAGTTATATTCCTGTATATAGGAGCAGTATTATAGTAGTTATATTCCTGTATATAGGGGCAGTATTATAGTAGTTATATTCCTGTATATAGGAGCAGTATTATAGTAGTTATATTCCTGTATATAGGAGCAGTATTATAGTAGTTATATTCCTGTATATAGGAGCAGTATTATAGTAGTTATATTCCTGTATATAGAGGGCAGTATTATAGTAGTTATATTCCTGTATATAGGAGCAGTATTATAGTAGTTATATTCCTGTATATAGGAGCAGTATTATAGTAGTTATATTCCTGTATATAGGAGCAGTATTATAGTAGTTATATTCCTGTATATAGGAGCAGTATTATAGTAGTTATGCGGTTCAGGGAAGAAACAGAGTGCTGCACCTCACACCTATGGCTGATACTAGTGCCGCTAGGCTAAATAAAAAACACATCAGAATTTTGTGTATGAATTGATCAAGCCATACTGCCCCATGTACCTCGTGCCGGTATCTGATACACATGGGTCCCTACACTAAGTCCACACCGTGCCAGTCAGTGGCCACCAACCCCGCAGGCGCGCACAGTCAGGGAACGGGGGCCATGGGACGGCCCTGCGACCCCCATGCCACAGGACCAGACCCAAAAACACCACACCAGAACCCGGCCAGCGCCGCCGCCGGCGAAGGTCGCCCCCAAACAGCACAAGTCTGGATGAGGTATTGCGCTCACCATAGCTGCAGCAAACAGAATGGGAAAAAACAGGAGGGATTAAAACCATGTGCACTCAGGTGTCTCCTGCTAATTGCGGTCATGTGGGTCTCACCAGGAGGAGTGCAAAACACGGAGAAAAGAGAGAAGCAAAATGCGGTTCAGGGAAGAAACAGAGTGCTGCACCTCACACCTATGGCTGATACTAGTGCCCCTAGGCTAAATAAAAAACACATCAGAATTTTGTGTATGAATTGATCAAGCCATACTGCCCCATGTACCTCGTGCCGGTATCTGATACACATGGGTCCCTACACTAAGTCCACACCGTGCCAGTCAGTGGCCACCAACCCCGCAGGCGCGCACAGTCAGGGAACGGGGGCCATGGGACGGCCCTGCGACCCCCATGCCACAGGACCAGACCCAAAAACACCACACCAGAACCCGGCCAGCGCCGCCGGCGGAGAAGGTCGCCCCCAAACAGCACAAGTCTGGATGAGGTATTACACTCACCATAGCTGCAGCAAACAGAATGGGAAAAAACAGGAGGGATTAAAACCATGTGCACTCAGGTGTCTCCTTTATAAGACCCACATGACCAAAATTAGCAGGATATGTCTGTGCTCACATGTCTGGACCCTATGTCTTCCCCATTCTGTGAGAGCAGCAATGGTAAGTGTAATACCATATCCATACTTGTGTCGTTTGGGGGCAGCCTTCCCCGCCGGTGGTGCTGGCTGGGTTTTGGTGGGGCTTTTTGGGTCTGGTCCTGTGACATTGGGGTTGCAGGGCCGTTCCATGGCCTCCCTTCCCTGCATGTGCACGCTTTGCGGGGTTGGCGGTCGCTGACCGACACGGTGTGGAGTTAGCGTAGGGACCCGTGTGGACCAGAGGACCTGCGCGGTGGTACACGGGGCAATATGGCTTGATCAATTCATATACAGACACTCTGGTGTTGATTTTTAATATAGGCCTAGCGGCATTAGTATCAGCCATAGATGGGATGTGCAGCCGTTCCACTCTCTCCAGTTCGTATTATAGTAGTTATATTCCTGTATATAGGAGCAGTATTATGGTAGTTATATTCCTGTATATAGTAGCATTATAGTAGTTATATTCTGGTATATAGGAGCAGTATTATAGTAGTTATGCGTATAGGTAGATAAAAAGTCCAGCACTCACCGATATCAGAGGTATGTAAGCTTGTGTCTTTATTTCATCTTGCGATATGTGCAGGGAGGGAGAGGGTGCGCGGCGTGACTTAAATGGCGACGGCCGTTTCTGGCCGCTAGGGCCTTTCGTCTAGCCGAGAGTATGCGCCGTGTAACAGGAAGGGGGTGTGAAATAGGTAAAAGTAACACACGTGATCAGTGACAGTATAAAATCATTCAAAGCAGTAAAACATTACAGAAACACGGCCAAATCGTTTCTTTCATTAAGGCCAAGGGGGCCAGTAGCTTCAAGACCTGCAATCCATAAAGACTCCCTTTTTAGTAGAGTCCGATGCTGGTCTGTACTGCTACCTCTGGGATTAACCCGTTCCAGACCTAGAAATTTAACGCACTTTGTGTCGCCCCCATGTTCCTTTCGGATGTGTTCTATTAAACGCGGTACTCCCTTTCCTGTGTGAACAGAGTACATATGCTCTTTATACCGGTTCCATAGAGGGCGTTTAGTTTTGCCCACATAGAATCTTCTACATGGGCAGACCAGGGCATATACTGTGTACGTAGTTCTGCAGGTGATGAAATCCTTAATGTAGCATTCTTTCCCTCCTAGATGAATATAGGAGGTACTAAGCATTTGTGGACAGTAGTTACAGTGGCCACATTTACGGTTACCCTCGGGGAGAGATGCATTAAGCCAGTGTGTTGTTCTCTTTTTCTTTACATCTTGACTATTGTTGCTACTGAGCATGTCCCCTATGGTTTTGTTTTTTCTGTGGGTAATACAGGGTTTACGACTGGCAATGTCGTGCAAATCGGGGTCGCTCTCTAAAAGAAACCAGTGGCGATTTATGGCTTGTCTTATAGTATCATTGAGTGGTGAATTCTGAAAAATAAACATAAATCTTTTTTCATTAGCTTTTTTGCGGGAGGAGGGTTGTAATAAGCTGGATCTTTCTACGTCCAGAGCACGGTTAAATGCTTCTTTGACCATAGGTTTGGGGTAGCCTCTGCGTGTAAGTCTCTCCTCCAGATCACCAGCCTGTCTTTTAAAACTATCAATGTCGCTATTAACCCTCCTAAGGCGCAGCATTTGGCCATATGGTATGGCTTTTTTGACAACTGGGGGGTGCGAGCTGGTGAGTGTAGGAGAGAGTTACACGCAGTAGGTTTTCTATATACAGAGGTCTTGATCTCATTGTCTATTATTTCTACAGAAATATCTAGAAACTCGAGTGTGGGGCCACCAAACTTGGATGTGAAAAACATATTTCTATTGTTGTGATTATTGAGGTATAGGACAAACTCAGAGAACAAGTTCTCGTTACCACCCCATGCAATAAAGATGTCATCCACGAACCTATAGTAACCCTTTATATATGTAATAAAGGGGTTGTTTTCTGTGTATATAAGGTCGTGTTCAAGCTTGGCCAGGAATAGGTTAGCGTACGTGCAGGAGACCGGCATGCCCATGGCAGTGCCGATCTCCTGTCGATGCCATACATCTTCAAACTTAAATACATTACTTCTTAAAATAAACATAAGGGCCTCTTTAACAAAATTACGTAGGGCCACGGGGTTGCCCCCTTTTTCAAGGAACCAGTCTACTGCCTCTACACCCGCATCATGTGGGATGCGGGTGTAGAGGCTCTCCACATCTATGGAGGTGAGAGCCGTTCCAGCCTCCCAATGTATGTTCCTAATTGCCCCAAGGAATTCACCGGAGTCCTTAATGTAAGATGAGGTGTGTTCAAGTATGGGTCTAAGGACCCATTCAATATACTGGGATAGGCCCTCAGTAACCGAATTGATCGCTGAGACAATAGGGCGCCCAGGTGGTTTCTCCAAAGATTTGTGGATCTTGGGGAGAAAATACCACCTAGGCGCCCTAGGGGAATCAGGTATCAGTTTCTCTGCCGTCTCTCTATCCAGAGCCCCTGCAGCTACGTGTCTATTCAAAAGTGACCTTAGGTCCTCTCTGACTTTCCCTATTGGGTCTTTGTTCAGAATAGAGTAGGTATTGGTGTCACTAAGCTGCCTTTGGGCTTCATATGTGTAGTAGGCTTTCGACATGACTACCGCTGATCCCCCTTTATCTGGGGAGATAAAGGGGGATCAGCGGTAGTCATGTCGAAAGCCTACTACACATATGAAGCCCAAAGGCAGCTTAGTGACACCAATACCTACTCTATTCTGAACAAAGACCCAATAGGGAAAGTCAGAGAGGACCTAAGGTCACTTTTGAATAGACACGTAGCTGCAGGGGCTCTGGATAGAGAGACGGCAGAGAAACTGATACCTGATTCCCCTAGGGCGCCTAGGTGGTATTTTCTCCCCAAGATCCACAAATCTTTGGAGAAACCACCTGGGCGCCCTATTGTCTCAGCGATCAATTCGGTTACTGAGGGCCTATCCCAGTATATTGAATGGGTCCTTAGACCCATACTTGAACACACCTCATCTTACATTAAGGACTCCGGTGAATTCCTTGGGGCAATTAGGAACATACATTGGGAGGCTGGAACGGCTCTCACCTCCATAGATGTGGAGAGCCTCTACACCCGCATCCCACATGATGCGGGTGTAGAGGCAGTAGACTGGTTCCTTGAAAAAGGGGGCAACCCCGTGGCCCTACGTAATTTTGTTAAAGAGGCCCTTATGTTTATTTTAAGAAGTAATGTATTTAAGTTTGAAGATGTATGGCATCGACAGGAGATCGGCACTGCCATGGGCACGCCGGTCTCCTGCACGTACGCTAACCTATTCCTGGCCAAGCTTGAACACGACCTTATATACACAGAAAACAACCCCTTTATTACATATATAAAGGGTTACTATAGGTTCGTGGATGACATCTTTATTGCATGGGGTGGTAACGAGAACTTGTTCTCTGAGTTTGTCCTATACCTCAATAATCACAACAATAGAAATATGTTTTTCACATCCAAGTTTGGTGGCCCCACACTCGAGTTTCTAGATATTTCTGTAGAAATAATAGACAATGAGATCAAGACCTCTGTATATAGAAAACCTACTGCGTGTAACTCTCTCCTACACTTCACCAGCTCGCACCCCCCAGTTGTCAAAAAAGCCATACCATATGGCCAAATGCTGCGCCTTAGGAGGGTTAATAGCGACATTGATAGTTTTAAAAGACAGGCTGGTGATCTGGAGGAGAGACTTACACGCAGAGGCTACCCCAAACCTATGGTCAAAGAAGCATTTAACCGTGCTCTGGACGTAGAAAGATCCAGCTTATTACAACCCTCCTCCCGCAAAAAAGCTAATGAAAAAAGATTTATGTTTATTTTTCAGAATTCACCACTCAATGATACTATAAGACAAGCCATAAATCGCCACTGGTTTCTTTTAGAGAGCGACCCCGATTTGCACGACATTGCCAGTCGTAAACCCTGTATTACCCACAGAAAAAACAAAACCATAGGGGACATGCTCAGTAGCAACAATAGTCAAGATGTAAAGAAAAAGAGAACAACACACTGGCTTAATGCATCTCTCCCCGAGGGTAACCGTAAATGTGGCCACTGTAACTACTGTCCACAAATGCTTAGTACCTCCTATATTCATCTAGGAGGGAAAGAATGCTACATTAAGGATTTCATCACCTGCAGAACTACGTACACAGTATATGCCCTGGTTTGCCCATGTAGAAGATTCTATGTGGGCAAAACTAAACGCCCTCTATGGAACCGGTATAAAGAGCATATGTACTCTGTTCACACAGGAAAGGGAGTACCGCGTTTAATAGAACACATCCGAAAGGAACATGGGGGCGACACAAAGTGCGTTAAATTTCTAGGTCTGGAACGGGTTAATCCCAGAGGTAGCAGTACAGACCAGCATCGGACTCTACTAAAAAGGGAGTCTTTATGGATTGCAGGTCTTGAAGCTACTGGCCCCCTTGGCCTTAATGAAAGAAACGATTTGGCCGTGTTTCTGTAATGTTTTACTGCTTTGAATGATTTTATACTGTCACTGATCACGTGTGTTACTTTTACCTATTTCACACCCCCTTCCTGTTACACGGTGCATACTCTCGGCTAGACGAAAGGCCCTAGCGGCCAGAAACGGCCGTCGCCATTTGAGTCACGCCGCGCACCCTCTCCCTCCCTGCACATATCGCAAGATGAAATAAAGACACAAGCTTACATACCTCTGATATCGGTGAGTGCTGGACTTTTTATCTACCTATACGCATTGTCTGAACTGCTCCATTTCTGCCCGTGCACCACCTATATAAGCTGTTTATTTCATGGAGATTGCCCCCTCCACCGACACCTATACTCCATACTATACAAGGTCTGGCTAATCCTCTATCCGGTTGTGCTGAGGTCTCTTGCTCCACACAAACAATTATAGTAGTTATATTCTTGTATATAGGAGCAATATTATAGTAGTTATATTCCTGTATAAAGGGAGCAGTATTGTAGTAGTTATATTCCTGTATATAGGAGGCAGTATTATAGTAGTTATATTCCTGTATATAGGGAGCAGTATTATAGTAGTTATATTCCTGTATATAGGAGGCAGTATTATAGTAGTTATATTCCTGTATATAGGAGGCCGTCTTTGCCATTACTACCTGCTCTCAGTCAGATGATAACCCTATAATATCTAGAAAACAGAAAATCGCTACAACCATATACATGCCTGTAATGCAGGTCTGAACCTTCTCCTAGATGCAAGCGTGGTATAGGAGGCGTCGCTAGTGCCCTGGAACTCACAGGGCTGGTCAGAATGCAATGTCCAGAAAGTATTCCAGCGAGACAGCCATCCTTGATAAAATCCACTTTTATTTAACTTGGACAAAAATAGAATAAAACATCCAGCACATGGATAGTGCACTATCCATGTGCTGGATGTTTTATTCTATTTTTGTCCAAGTTAAATAAAAGTGGATTTTATCAAGGATGGCTGTCTCGCTAGAATACTTTCTGGACATTGCACTATAATATCTAGCACAATCTTACCAGTTCGGCTCTTCTTCTGGCCTCCTTCTCCACCCTCCCTGGTTCTCTTTCTGCCAAGATCCCTGTGTGGCGGTAGGTGGCGCGTGATCTCCGCTTGGCCAGTACCCAGATCCATCAGAAGGGTGCTGATGGGCCCCTGATAATCACAAGAGGATGGGTGCCGGAGAACGCTGAGTAACTGCAACTTCAGATTCTTTCTAACGCTGCTCACTTGAGACTTGGCAAGAGTTGGAGGTAAGTTTGCTAAAGAGGAAAAAAAAAAAAAGTCAGAACTAGCGAAAAAAAAAAAAAAAAACACTGCTGACCTGCTGACGCAATGTACATGAATATCTCACCATGCAGAGACTCGTAGGCCTGGATCACTTCTGCCATAAACATGGGCCGCTGACGAGCAATTGAGGCCAAAGAACCCATTGCTGCCGTAAGGTTGATGCTGGAGATTGCAGGGTGAGCCATAAATTTCAGGAGTTCTTTCAGGGCTTGCTTCCCAACATCTCGTAAGACACCTGCCAAGAATCCAACAATTTGTCAACATGCACGTGACCCTGACACCACCCAACATGGCCAAGGAGGAGTGCCCCCCTCTCTTCCAAACACCTATAGCAGATACATACTGTACTTTACGAAAGGGTGATCTGTAGGGATTTGCTCCAGGCTGATGTCTCCCTCCTGTCTCTTGGGAATCTCACTGTCTGCAGTACGTGGGGACAAAGTGACAATTAAACTCTCCACAAACTTTACTGCGTGTGTGCGAATCCCATCGTTGTCTGACTCCAAAAGTTGGAGAATGTCAGTGGCCATTTCTGTAACCAGATCCCAGCAGGATTCTTGAAAATCGGACGTGGGGCGAGAGCGGGCGACCCACTGGAACAAAAGAAGACGCATAAGGTAAAGGCCGCAGAACAGTCTTGGGGTATAAACCCACACACAGTATATGCAGCGTATTTACTGCTGCGTTACGCAACAAATACACAGCAAGTTAGATCTAAATAACTGAACACAGCATCAAATCTGCTGCAGATCTGCTGCGTATCTGCTGCGTATATGGTGTGTGTTTGTACCCTTACACAACCTTGTATAATTAACATACAACATACAAGAATTCTCCTCAATTTAGCTTCTTTTTAGAAGTCCGGGACCAATCACAGTCACAGTCTCAGCCCTAAAAAAGGGAACTACAACATCCAGCCTCGAGGTCACAAGAACAGTGGCAGAACATTGTAAGGGTCCATTTACACAGAAAGATTATCTGACAGATTACCTGCCACAGTTTTGAAACCAAAGCCAGGAATAGACTATAAACAGAGATCAGGTCATAAATGAAATACTGAGATTTCTCCTCTTTCAAATCCAGTCTTGGCTTTGGCTTTAAATATTTGGCAGATAATCTGTCAGATAATCTTCCTGTGTAAATGGACCCTAAGAATACACGTCCGAGCCCCTTACACTGAATGCAATGGCTACTTCTGAAGTAGATTGTAATACTACAGATATAACTGGTGCCAGTACTGGAGATGGTATTACTATATAGATGTACCCGGTGACAGTACTGGAGATGGTATTACTATATAGATGTACCCGGTGACAGTACTGGAGATGGTATTACTATAGATGTAATGTTTTTGGTGGTGTGGTGTTTTTGGGTCTGGTCCTGTGGCATGGGGGTCGCAGGGCCGTCCCATGGCCCCCAATCCCTGACTATGCGCGCCTGCGGGGTTGGTGGCCACTGACTGGCACGGTGTGGACTTAGTGTAGGGACCCATGTGTATCAGATACCTGCACGATGGTACATGGGGCAGTATGGCTTGATCAATTCATACACAAAATTCTGATGTGTTTTTTATTTAGCCTAGGGGCACTAGTATCAGCCATAGGTGTGAGGTGCAACGCTCCTTTTCTTCTGTGAACCGCATTACTATAGATGTAACTGGTGTCAGTACTGGAGGTGGTATTACTATAGATGTAACTGGTGACAGTACTGGAGATGGTATTACTATAGATGTACCCGGTGCCAGTACTGGAGATGGTATTACTATAGATATAACTGGTGTCAGTACTGGAGGTGGTATTACTATAGATGTACCCGGTGCCAGTACTGTCACCAGTTATATGTATAGTAATACCATCTCCAGTACTGTCACCAGTTATATGTATAGTAATACCATCTCCAGTACTGGCACCGAGTACATCTATAGTAATACCATCTCCAGTACTGGAACCTGGTACATCTACAGTAATACCATCTCCAGTACTGTCACCAGTTACATCTATAGTAATACCATCTCTAGTACTCGCACCGGATACATCTATAGTAACACCATCTCCAGTACTGTTACCAGTTATATGTATAGTACTGTCACCAGTTACATCTATAGTAATACCATCTCCAGTACTGGGACCAGTTATATCTATACAGTAATACCATCTCCAGGCCATAGGGCCCCCTGTATTGGCTGCACTCCCATGGGATGCTGTGTACTGCCATCACTGAGGACGCCCCCCTCTGTCTGATCCCCAATACGAGGGGGCACTGACCTGAAGGGCCACTTTATACAGCTGGGTCATGGTCAGGATGGACTTCTTCACCACATTGACGTTCTCATCCTTCAGTAACATGTGCAGATTAGCGATCAGCTTGATGAGGAGTTCATTGTCCAGTTTACTGCCGGACAAGGAAAGATCAGTATATGATACTGGAGACATAAGAGACCCCCGGGCCCCTCTCAGTACACACCACTCACTCACCAGGCTTCTTCTATGAAATTCACCACAAACTTCCGAACATCTACAGATTTATCAGCCTGGAAAGCGATGATCTCCTGCACGATGGAAAGAAGAGGGGTCAGAGTCTACGCTGCCCACATCTGCCCCCTGCTGCCCCTGACAGGCACTTACATCCAGAAAGTTATCCAGCAGCGTCGGGTCCTTGTTTATGATCAGCTCCTGGACCTGGGAATGGATGAGACATGTGAGCTCTGCGGACAAGCAGCGGGGGTGCAGCATGGCCACTCGGGGCGCAGCGCGGACTCACCTGCTTCAGCATCGTGATCTTGGAATCGTTGGTGGCGAGGGCGGCCATGTTCAGCAGCTCCACCACCTGAAAGCCAGATGATTGCAAAACACATGAAGCCCATAAACCCAACAATTATAACAATGCCATGTGATCCAATCATGTGACCACACCATAATAATGCCATGTGACCCAGTCATGTGACCACACTATAACAATGCCATGTAAGCAGTCATGTGACCACACTATAACAATGCCATGTAACCCAATCATGTGACCACACCATAACAATGCCATGTAAGCAGTCATGTGACCACACTATAACAATGCCATGTGACCGAATCATGTGACCACACCATAACAATGCCATGTAAGCAGTCATGTGACCACACTATAACAATGCCATGTAACCCAATCATGTGACCATGCCAATGCCAAACTTGTTACCTTCTCCGAGGTGGAGAGGACTTCAGAGGTCGCATCATCCTGGGTGAAGAACTGGGAGGCGACGCTGACCGCCATAATGAAGAGGAGTACAGGAAACCTCTATGCAGATCTGTAGTATAACAAAAAAAGAAGTCAAGTACCAACAGTCCTATGTACCAACAGTCCTATGTAACACCACAGATAACACAGTGATATCTCTCTAAGTACAGATAATGTAGTAGTCACCTGCAGTCCTATGTAACAGCACAGATAACACAGTGATATCTCTCTAAGTACAGATAATGTAGTAGTCACCTGCAGTCCTATGTAACAGCACAGATAACACAGTGATATCTCTCTAAGTACAGATAATGTAGTAGTCACCTGCAGTCCTATGTAACAGCACAGATAACACAGTGATATCTCTGAGTACAGATAATGTAGTAGATGTCACCTGCAGTCCTATGTAACAGCACAGATAACACAGTGATATCTCTGAGTACAGATAATGTAGTAGATGTCACCTGCAGTCCTATGTAACAGCACAGATAACACAGTGATATCTCTGAGTACAGATAATGTAGTAGTCACCTGCAGTCCTATGTAACACCACAGACAACACAGCGATATCTCTGAGTACAGATAATGTAGTAGCTGTCACCTGCAGTCCTATGTAACAGCAGATAACACAGTGATATCTCTGAGTACAGATCATGTAGTAGCTGTCACCTGCAGTCCTATGTAACAGCACAGATAACACAGTGATATGCCTCTGAGTACAGATAATCTAGTAGATGTCACCTGCAGTCCTATGTAACAGCACAGATAACAGTGATATGCCTCTGAGTACAGATAATGTAGATGTCACCTGCAGTCCTATGTAACAGCACAGATAACACAGTGATATCTCTGAGTACAGATAATGTAGTAGTCACCTGCAGTCCTATGTAACACCACAGACAACACAGCGATATCTCTGAGTACAGATAATGTAGTAGCTGTCACCTGCAGTCCTATGTAACAGCAGATAACACAGTGATATCTCTGAGTACAGATAATGTAGTAGATGTCACCTGCAGTCCTATGTAACAGCACAGATAACACAGTGATATCTCTGAGTACAGATAATGTAGTAGATGTCACCTGCAGTCCTATGTAACAGCACAGATAACACAGTGATATCTCTGAGTACAGATAATGTAGTAGTCACCTGCAGTCCTATGTAACACCACAGACAACACAGCGATATCTCTGAGTACAGATAATGTAGTAGCTGTCACCTGCAGTCCTATGTAACAGCAGATAACACAGTGATATCTCTGAGTACAGATCATGTAGTAGCTGTCACCTGCAGTCCTATGTAACAGCACAGATAACACAGTGATATGCCTCTGAGTACAGATAATCTAGTAGATGTCACCTGCAGTCCTATGTAACAGCACAGATAACAGTGATATGCCTCTGAGTACAGATAATGTAGTAGATGTCACCTGCAGTCCTATGTAACAGCACAGATAACACAGTGATATCTCTGAGTACAGATAATGTAGTAGTCACCTGCAGTCCTATGTAACACCACAGACAACACAGCGATATCTCTGAGTACAGATAATGTAGTAGCTGTCACCTGCAGTCCTATGTAACAGCAGATAACACAGTGATATCTCTGAGTACAGATCATGTAGTAGCTGTCACCTGCAGTCCTATGTAACAGCACAGATAACACAGTGATATCTCTGAGTACAGATAATGTAGTAGTCACCTGCAGTCCTATGTAACAGCACAGATAACACAGTGATATCTGAGTACAGATAATGTAGATGTCATCTGCAGTCCTATGTAACACCACAGATAACACAGTGATATCTCTGAGTACAGATAATGTAGTAGTCACCTGCAGTCCTATGTAACACCACAGATAACAGTGATATCTCTGAGTACAGATAATGTAGTAGCTGTCACCTGCAGTCCTATGTAACACCACAGATACCACAGTGATATCTCTGAGTACAGATAATGTAGTAGTCACCTGCAGTCCTATGTAACAGCACATATAACACAGTAATATCTCTGAGTACAGATAATGTAGTAGATGCCACCTGCAGTCCTATGTAACAGCACAGATAACACAGTGATATCTCTGAGTACAGATAATGTAGTAGATGTCACCTGCAGTCCTATGTAACACCACAGATAACAGTGATAACCCCCCCCCCCTCCCTTCCCCAGCAGACATGGTTCCGGTCATTCCTCCTCCTGTCACCGGGCAGTCACCTCCATTACTGCTCTATAGGGGTGTATTACCGGTAATATTCCAGCTTTGGGCTGTCCCTGTCGGTCGCAGTGCACACTATCCCCCGGTGAGCCCGCGGCATCTGTCAACTTTCCTCCTCTCGCCAAAACGCAGCCGGCGCAGCCATCTTGGACGGCGATGACGTACTTCCGCTTCCGGTGCGCTGGCGTTGTGCGCATGCGCACCCTAGGATTTGCGCTTCTCAGTGGGAGCTGCGCTCCGGGGTCTCCAGCACAGGACACGCATCAGGGGCGCCAAGTGACATCATGTCATCAATAGTGACATCATCGTGTGTAGTGATATAATCAGTGTCAGGAATATCACAAACACTAACATCTCCGTTGACATGCTTAGTGTGAGCCAGGGCTCCGCTGAGGTCAACAGCTTCTCCCGCAACATTTTAAGGTGTAGCCTTATTTTTGGTGACGTCATTAGTAGGGTCACCACCAGAGATTTAAATCACTAGTGACGTCACAAGTAATTATCTGCATGTCCAGTGATATCATCAGTAGTGTTATCAGCTTTGGTGATGTCATCCTAGTAGTATCCATGTCTCTGGTGACATCATAGGTAACGTTATGGGAGATTGGTGACATGTAACGTTATGGGAGACTGGTAACATCATAAGTAATGCTATGGGAGACTGGTGACATCATAGGTAACATGAGACTGGTGACACAGGTAACATGGGAGACTGGTGACATCATAGGTGCAGTTATGGGAGACTGGTGACATCATAGGTAACATTATTGGAGACTGGTGACATTATAGGTCACGTTATGGGAGACTGGTGACATCATAGGTCACGTTATGGGAGACTGGTGACATCATAGGTCACGTTATGGGAGACTGGTGACATAAGTAATGCTATGGGAGACTGTGACATCATAGGTAACGTTATGAGAGACTGGTGACATCATAGATGACGTTATGGGAGACTGATAACATCATAGGTAACATGGGAGACTGGTGACATGTAACTTATGGGAGACTGGTGACATCATAGATGATGTTATGGGAGACTGGTAACATCATAAGTAATGCTATGGGAGACCGATGACATCATAGGTAACATGAGACTGGTGACACAGGTAACATGGGAGGCTGGTGACATCATAGGTGACGTTATGGGAGACTGGTGACATCATAGGTAACGTTATGGGAGACTGAATTAACATGTTTATTCTTTGGAGGGACGAGGGAATCCATCCACCTCAGTCCGAGAGTGGGTGCCAGCTGCGTAAAGTGCGACGGGTTATCCGTCGCCATTTCATAGTTTACACGTACCCAAATTGAGGACACGAGAGGTGCTGTTTCTTGAAGAAAGCAGCCATGTTTTCCAAATCCTGGTCAACCCCTTCAAATATCCCTAACTTTTTGTGAGTAGTGTAATTGTATTCACTGTAGCGATAACAAATACAGGGGACGTGTATAAGCAGGTTGTAAGAAAAGCTCAGTCACAAGGGCTGCTAAGACTGCTTGAAGGCATTGCCAGGTGATGACTGGACCCCTGACCACCGATGAGGCACAGTATGGCCGGATGCTGCATTATTATAATTGGGCATCTGGACAGCTGAAAGTCGGCATCATGTGGAGCTTGGACACCGCCTGTTGATGGCAGATAACCAGCCGGCATCCGCACCCTCCTAAGCCCGCGCCATTCTTCCTCAGCAGTCGCAGGACCTTGGCATCTCCCATGTTTGTTGGATGTACAGACCTCGCCTGGTGGATCCCGCCCTGTTCCATATTCTCCCCTCCTCTTTAATGAACACGATTTGTTAGGAATCAGAAGCTTTTAATAAGTTATTTACATACAGAATCAACGCTCCCTTCCATTTCATTACGGTAACGCGGTGGGGACACCGGGAGGATGCCGATTTCTACACATATATTGCTTTCTGGGCTAGCCACGTGTATGGAGAGAGAGGACAGGACCCGAGAATCCATCACTGACAATACCAAACGTTCCCATATAAAGACCTGAGAGCAACAGGAAACAGACGCTGGATAGGCAGCCACAGCACGCTACCATGCAGCCACCATTTATATCATCTGTACCCGGTGGCAACACCTGGAACCTACCAAACCTTCATCACGAGGAATCTCGACTCTTCCCGCTGTCACCCTGACACTAGATGACAACCCCGTCACTGCTGTGCTTTATTATTGAGGACCTTCCTCTAGGCCGCTGTAAATCCAACACAAGGCATCACCCAGCTATGAGAAATCGGCACCGAGGACCCACATCCTAGTTACCTGATAGGGGTGCAAATCTGCGAATACCTTCATCATCACCAGGTGAGGAGGAGCAGAGAGAAGCGTGAGATTTAGGCTGAAGGATGAGGTCCTTGTCAGCTGCGCTTGTACTACACTATCCCCCAACAATTCCTACTACAAGAGGACTGTCAGAGTCGTATTTCAAACACAGAAACTAACATGGGAAGATTTCATCTTTTTTCCTATCTGGGGCGAGGGGGGTAAAGTTACTGAGAGACAATCCCGACACTCCGCCATGCCTTCTCATACAGTTTGTGATTGTCTATATGTTTTTCCAGCGACCTCTGCGTTTGCGTGTTGTCAGGTAGGAGAATCGCTTCCTCTTGTTGGGAGGCGGAGATGGTGGAGGCGGTGGTGGATCTACTGTCGTCTCCTGGACTTCGTCCTCGTGTGCCTCGTGACTTTCTACCTCGTAACTCACCGAACATGGTTCAGATTCTGGCTCTGTCTTTGTGGGAAAGTAAACAGGCTCAATGACGGCCGACGGGGCCGGCGATGGCGGCTGGGGAGGTATAAGAGGCAATAAGGTGGCCAGGACATTGGTCAAACGGTCCATACTTTGCCGGAGGGTATAGGTCAGGTGCCGTATAGCTTCAGCCGTTTCCTGCTGGGCTCTCAGCATGGCAACTGTTGGGTCGTAGTGCTGACTGACACCGCCTGGGGCCAGTAGAGGAGAACCAGAGCCCGGGGGAAGCTGTTCTGGAGAGTCACCATCTGAGGGATCTGGCGAAGGGCTTAGCTGAGGCAATTGAACAATGTGAATCTGAGGCGTGGGGGAAGCAGACTCCTTAGGATGAAGCAGCAGTGGAGGCTCTGGGGGGCAGCAGGGACCGCTGAGAGAGTTCTCTGCACTAGATGAGCCGGGGCCAGGTAAATGTAAGTCTGTGGATAAGAACAGACATGGTGTTAGTTGTGTACAACGCCAACCACTGCTGCCCTCCCGCATGGTGAACGCTACAAGGAAACGTCGGCACTAAAATATCTACTACGCCAACCACTGCTGCCCTCCCGCATGATGAACGCTACAAGGAAACAGCACTAAAATATCTACGCCAACCACTGCTGCCCTCCCGCATGATGAACGCTACAAGGAAACGTAGGCAATAAAATATCTACAACGCCAACCACTGCTGCCCTCCCGCATGATGAACGCTACAAGGAAACGTCAGCACTAAAATATCTAAGGGTTTTTCAATGGGAGACCCTTGTGTCTGGGGCTGAGCTTCTGGAGCAAGGGAAGTGAATCATCAGCTGTTGTGTCTGCGTTATCGTGTTAATAGACACCACAAACAGATCAGTTGAGCTATGGACTATAAATATCTAACAGGTAATAGAGCCGTATGGAAGAAAAATACCTAATAGGTTGTAGTACAGGTGTACAGTAAGGCAAGTGCGCCCCAACGTACAATGTGCTTACCATCTGTCCCTCAGTATCTGCTCCTCAGTCACATAGAATAATAATGGGAATGAAAAATGACCAAAAACAGACTTTCTTCACTATAATTTACCAGCCACCATCCTGATAAGATTCCAATCCAGCATTGACATCCAGGGCTTCTCCAATTCTTTTCTTCAGCTATCACACCTTCTTCAATCTTCTCTGGTAAACGTTATAATTCAGTGTGGATTCAAACCATAAGCTCCTCAAACCAGAACATCACCAGATCCTACAGTTCCACGTCTTCAAGGGAGCCCTCACGCTGTATCCTCTCCAACCACTGAGAGTCAAATGCCGAGCATTTAGGAGTCTCCAGCCACCTCAATCATCATCATGCTGTACACTGCATGCATCAACTTCTTTGGTGCATGCTTTACAGAACAGGTACTAGATTCTTCTTGTGAAATACAGTCTGTCACGGCTCTTTGGTCCTGTGGACATATATCTACGACCACTTTGCTCTACCTTGCAGGTATTACTTTCTTCTGGTACCATCATGCTTATTTAATGGCTGTTTTGTGGCTTCTTAAAGACGACTCCCTGCGTCTTCTGTTCTGGTCTTGAAAGGTTCCATGAAAACTTCCTCACTTGTAGACAGTCTTCTGGACAGTGGGAGGCTGGATGACAATTGTTTGGCATCTAGACACTATAAGTGGTTCTTCTAAGTTTTATAGGGAAGCTATCGTCAGGTTCATTCGTACAAACCTGCTGACAGTTCCCGGTAGCTTCTAAACTCCTCTTACCGTTGTCCGTCTTCTCACGCTCTCAAATGCTGCCATTTTCATAATAGTCAATGATGTAAAAATATGCAAACTCGCTTGTTAGGAGCATTGGGGGTGTTCCTTGGCCGTCCGGAGCATCGTTTGGCCCGCCCCCCGCTTCTGATACATATTCCAGCCTGCCTGCTTATGCATATGCATGAGAAGGCCGGCCACGGTAAGAGGAGTTCTGTGACTGCCGGTATGCACAAACCTGCCGATAGTTCCCCTTTAAAGTCTACCTATGACTTGAAGACCACGGCAGTATACTTTGAAAATCTCCCACAGGTACACGGTCTTCTTCATTGTGGGAGGTAGAGGGAATGCCCGGAAGCGCTGTAGACAATGCAGTTTATGGCACTTCCAGGGATTCCATCCCACATTTGTGTCAGAAAAGACAGCATACCTGCAGGTTCTCAACATTTCTTGACGCAGTCTACAAGTGATAGGTACTTTTTAAAGATATCCTCTATCCTCAGAATGTGACCATGAGGGTCCAACAATTAAAACCCTACCAATCATGAGAACGGAGGTCCCTTGTTCCCCAAGTAAAAGTAGCGGCAGCATCTTCTGAAGTCCCAAAGAAAATAAACAGAGCAGGGACTATGCAAGCTCCATTAACCCGAGGGCCAGGAACCTCCATTTTTGTGATCGGTGGAGGTCCCAATGGCTGGACCCCCACAAACAGACTCTTAGCATCTACTCTATAGATAGAGGATAACCTAATTTTAGAACAACCCCTTTATCCCCAATACGATAAAAGGTTTCAGAAAGAAATGTGGATGAAGGCCTGGTGATGCTAATTTTTGGTGGGAATTCCATAAGACTTCATTTACAACCAGCAGAAATACAGCACATTCATGGGGCTTTCTTCCTTATACCATGCAGTCTGCTTCGGTTTCCTGCAAATTAGAGTCTGAAGGTACCCGGTGTATCCACATCTACCAACAAAATCAAAATATCCATGCAGAATTCGCACATTGGTTCTTTCCGTCATAATCTTGGCCAAAAAAAAACTGTCATGTGTGAAAACCCCCTCAATGGTTCCTGCGCAATCCTCCTAGGTTCTGATCATTACTCCTGATCGCTGCTCTTCCATATCGCTGCTCTTCCATCTGAAGTAAGTAAGGGGGGGGGGGGGGGGGGAGGCACTTTCTCCCCAAAGAAGGATCTGTGAAATTTCTATTTAAATAGCACAAAGTGGATCTGGGGATCTGGTTTTCCGTCACTTTCATCCCATTAGTTTTTGAATTTTTGTGCCCAATGAACAGAAACAGATGTTTTTAGATGGTAAGAAATAACACCAGACATGGGGGGCACTTACAAATGGCTTTGTGTTTTGTCATTTTAGGCCTGTTTTACTGGTGACCTATAGAGGGAGCCGTCCAAAGAACAACTCCCCTCTTTTAAACTTGGTAAATTCCATAAAGTCACCAATGACTGCAGCATCTAAGGGGTTAAACATCTTGGGGCAGAGTTATCTCCGACTGAGGCAGTGGCATACCTCTACGTTACAAACACAGCTTTACGGCTACACTACGTCGGTTGTCATGAGGGATCAGACGTTGGACTATGACAGATATAGCGGTTTTATGTAGGTCCATCGTTCTGTGATACCTAATGTCACGATTAGAGATGAGCGAACCGGGTTCGAGTCCATCCGAACCCGAACTTTCGGCATTTGATTAGCGGGGGCTGCTGAACTTGGATAAAGGTTGTCTGGAAAACATGGATACAGCAAATGACTATATCCATGTTTTCCACATAGCCTTAGGGCTTTATCCAACTTCAGCAGCCACCTCTAATCAAATGCCGAAAGTTTGGGTTCGGATGGACTCGAGCATGCTCCAGGTTCGCTCATCTCTAGTCACGATATATTAACATGGGGTGAGAGCTGCACTGTTCCTGGTACAGAACTCCACTGATGTAATTAAATGTTAACATCAGTAGGGGGAGCTCCCTGCATTATGATTTATTAACCCAATGTATACGTCTGTATGCCGTAAGCTCCTGGGCGCCCCCTACTGGCGGCTACAGGCAGCAGAATATTTGTATTGTAACCTGACAGTAATGCAAGGGAACTGGAGCTCTGGATCAGTAAACCTCAGTTCCAACCATTATAAATCAGTACAGAATATTTAGAGTACATAAAGGGGTCCATGTCAGGACAATCACCTTAAGCTGTGCAGCACACACACTCTTCTCTCTGGTGACTGATCCATCAGTAGGGAGAGGGGAAGACTGACGGCTCCTGAGGAGACATTGCAGCTTGAGTGGTGATAGGGGATAGAGAGAGGCAGCTGACCTTAATGTGGAGGAGAACTACCTCATGAACATGGCGGTCACTGGCTATAAATCTATGGCGGTCACGGCCTATACATCTTTAGAAGACACGCTATTACATGGAGATCAGCAACCAGGGACCCCTAAGATGGTGAGGGTTATAATAAATAGTAACCTATAATTCCATCACTGACCAGTCTCAGCCAGTAGATCGTCACCTGAACTCATACAAAACCCTGAGAACTAGGGGTAGGTGCAATCTAATGCTCACCCATAGCTCCCAGCCGCGTCCCATGAAGATAAGACTCCCTCCCAGGTACCACCCCAGGACCCAGGATGGCAAAGATGGTTTCCTCCTCCGCAGTGAGAACGTCCTCTGCCGTTCCATTTTGCGTGGAATGAGGGATACGAGCCAATTTCTCTTTGGTCCGTCTCTTGAAATCGTTCCAGCGTTTCTGCACTTCCTGGGCCGTCCGTTTCCAGTTGGTGATGGCGTTGATCTTCGCGGCGATGCCCTCCCACACTCGGCGTCGCTCGGCCACACTGAGGCGTCGGCTCTGCGCTCCGTACAGCATGGAGTAATGGGCCCGCACTTCTCGGATAAGGATCTGGTTCTCCTCATAAGAAAACCTTGGCTTACGGAGTCGAGTCACTTCCTCCGTGTCGCCAGACATGGCGAGGGCATTCACTATGGCCTCCAGTGTTTTGGCTAAATAGGAAGAGAAAAAAACATTGGTTATGTTGGTTATATTAGTCCGTTCATACAGTAACACAGCAAACAAACACACACAGCTCAAAAGATGCGATCAGCCGAGAAGCGGGATAAGCCCACTCGTTGGCCGATTGCTGACACTATACACGGGGGTAGAAAGTCAACTGCTGAACTGTACGGATGGACAGGTCTGCATCACTGTGAAGCCGTATCCCGAGGGTGCATCGTTGGGACTGAACAGCCTATGGTGGTGGTCTCATCTCCCTGGCAGGTCCCAAGACCACTGGTCATCATACCACAATCCTTGGATGGCACACACTATAGGAACCTGGCAGCTGACCATCTACACCCACATCTCCAGAGTTCTGTTCCCCAACTGAATAACAATCCCTTTAATCAGATGAGATACGATTAGGTACCACTGGCCTGAATAAGAGATGAGATACGGTTAAGGTGCGTTTACATGTAACGATTATCGTGCGAATTTGCGCGATAACGATCGAATTCGAACGATAATCATACATGTAAACGCAGCAAACGATCAAACGACGAACGAGAAATCGTTCATTTTGATCTTTCAACATTTTATCAAATCGTTGTTCGCAAAAAATTTGCAGATCTTTCCGTGTGAACAGTCGTTTGCCTATTTAACCAATGTGTGAGATAGGCTTAAGCGATCGCAAAACGATTTCCTGTACGATATATCGTACCGTCTAAACGCTGATCGTTGTGGAAAAAAATCGTTACTCCGACATCGTTAATCGTACGATCGGGCCAATTATCGTTTCGTGTAAACGCACCTTTAGGCACCACTGGCCTGGATAAGAGATGACATACGGTTAGGGCCCTATTCCATGAGATGATTATCGCTCGCATAATCGTTACAGATAAACGATCTCAAACAACCGATATTGCGAACAACCTGAAATCGTTTACCCAATTACATGGATGCGAACGAGCAACGATAAAAATAGGTCCAGGTCTCATTAAGCAATCAACGATTTCTCGTTCAATGTTTGATCGTTAACTGCTATACACCTGAACGATTATCACTTCGTTCCGAACGATTTAACAATTAACTGAACGATAGTCGTCTTGTGGAATAGGGCCCTTAGGCACCACTGGCCTGGATAAAAGATGAGATACGGTTAGGCACCACTAGCCTGGCCGATGAGATACGGTTAGGCACCACTAGCCTGGCCGATGAGATACGGTTAGGCACCACTAGCCCGGATGATGAGATACAGTTGGACATGGAGGATACAGGTCCCGTATGGCGTCCTGCGGTACTGTCACCACAGATGTTACAGCTCGGCCTGTAGATCCTGGTAGATGTGGAGGAGACGTTCCCGGCCGTGTGCCAGCTTCCTCTGATGATTGTGCCATCTCACACTCACAGCCGCCTCTCTACGTTCAGCTATGAGACGGACGTACCCAGAATCTATGGTGAGTCCTGAGTGCTGATACACTGAGCCCTGTGTGTGTGTGTGTGTGTGTCTGTGTATCTGTTTGTGAGTGTGTCTGTGTGAGGAGCCGACTCCTCGTGTGACTGATGGACTGTGACTATGGAGGCAGCTGTGCACATGGCTCATAATAGGCAGCTATCCTGCAGCTGGAAGCCATGAGGGGCAGCGCATGACCTGTACATATCACTGAGCTGTTAGTGTCCTTGTACCACTATTAGAGGTGACCACTGTCCTATTTGATGGCTCCTACATCCTCACACCAGCAGGGGGCAGTGTGTCCTCCCTACATCATCACACCAGCCGGGGTCACTGTGTCCTCCTCATCATTACACCAGCAGGGGGCAGTGTGTCTTCCCCATCCACACACCAGCAAAGGGGCAGTGTATTCTGTCCACATCATCAACACAGCAGGGGGCATTGTGTTCTCCACATCATCACACCAGCAGGGGGTAGTATGTCCTCCCCACATCATCACACCAGCAGGGGGCAGTGTGTCCTCCCTACATCATCACACCAGCCGGGGTCAGTGTGTTCTCCTCATCATTACACCAGCAGGGGGCAGTGTGTCCTCCCCATCCACACACCAGCAAAGGGGCAGTGTATTCTGTCCACATCATCAACACAGCAGGGGGCAGTGTGTTCTCCACATCATCACACCAGCAGGGGGTAGTATGTCCTCCCCACATCATCACACCAGCAGGGGGCAGTGTGTTCTCCTCATCATTACACCAGCAGGGGGCAGTGTGTCCTCCCCATCCACACACCAGCAAAGGGGCAGTGTATTCTGTCCACATCATCACACCAGCAGGGGGTAGTATGTCCTCCGCACATCATCACACCAGCAGGGGGCAGTGTGTCCTTCCCCACATCATCATCACACCAGCAGGGGGCAGTGTGTTCTCCCTATATCATCACACCAGCCGGGTAACCACTACTCCCAACATCTCCTTACAGCTCAGTCACAGCCACCTAGATGGTGGTAATTCATTATACTAGCCGTCCTGCTTCTCTCCATCCTATCACACCTCTTCAGAGGACGGCGCCAACGTGTCTCTCAGTCATGTCTATCCACCACCCATCTCTCACCAAGAAGTACACTGCCCCAAAGTAGCCTCTGAGAGCCTTAATACAGGTCAGCATGTATACTCCCTTTTGTGGCCAGAACCAGATCTCACCTGAGAGCGACCCCGCATCAGGTGGGTGTTTTCTCAGGTTACCGGGTATATAACGCCATGTGTGGCTGATTCTCCTGGTTCCCGGGTATCTATCATTCTTCCCAGGCACAAATCAGGATTTTCAGGTGTTAACTCAGGTTACCGGGTATATATCACTGTCTTCGCGTATTTACTTGGGTTAACTGGGTATATATAACAGTCTGCAGGTGTTTATCCTGGTACTGATCATTCTCCCCAGGTATAAATCATGTTATCCATGTGTTTTCCCATATAAGTGGGTATATATCAGCATCTCCAGGTATTTACTGGGGTTACAGGGTATATATAGGTCTGTAGGTATTACTGGGTATATACTGTATAACAGTCTCTGGGTGTTTCCCCTAGTTACCGGGTATCCATCATCCTCCCAGGGTATTTACTCTGGTTCCTGGGTATATATTGGTGTGGTGTTTATCCTGGTTACTGGGTATATATAACAGTCTCTGGGTGTATATTGGTGTGGTGTTTATCCTGGTTACTGGGTATATATAACAGTCTCTAGGCATTTACTCTGGTTCCTGGGTATGTAGTCTCTGGGTGTATATTGGTGTGTGGGTGTTTATCCTGGTTAGTGGGTATATAACAATCTCTGAGTATTTATCCTGGTACCTGGGTATATATTGGTGTGTGGGTGTTTATCCTTGTTACTGGGTATATAAAACAATCTCTGGGTGTATATTGGTGTGTGGATGTTTATACCGATAACTGCGTATATATAACAGTATCTGAGTGTATATTGTGTGGGTGTTTATACTGATTACTGGGTATATATAAAAGTCTCTGGGTATATATTGGTATGTGGATGTTTATACTGATAACTGGGTATATATAACAGTCTTTGGGTATTTATTGGTGTGGGGGTGTTTATCCTGGTTACTGGGTATATATAACAGTCTCAAGTATATTGTTGTGTGTGGGTGTTTATCCCGATTACTGGGTATATATAACAGTCTCTGGGTGTATATTGGTGTGTTGGTGTTTATCCTGGTTACTGGGTATATATAACAGTCTCTAGTATATTGGTGTGTGGGTGTTTATCACGATTACTGGGTATATATAACAGCCTCTAGGTATATATTGGTGTGGGTGTTTATCCTGGTTAATGGGTACATATTGGAGTGTGGGTGTTTATCCTGGGTATATATAACAGTATCTGGGTCTATATTGGTATGTGGGTGTTTATCCTGGTTACTGGGTATATATAACAATATCTGGCTGTATATTGGTGCGTGGGTGTTTATCCTGGTTAATGGGTATATATAACAGTCTTTGGGTGTATATTGGTATGTGGGTGTTTATTCTGGTTACTGTGTATATATAACAGTATCTGGGTGTATATTGGTGTGGGTGTTTATCCTGGTTACTGGGTATATATTGGAGTGTGGGTGTTTATCCTTGGTACATATAACAGTATCTGGGTGTATATTGGTGTGTGGGTGTTTATCCTGGTTACTGTGTATATTTTGGAGTGTGGGTGTTTATCCTTGGTATATATAACAGTATCTGGGTGTATATTGGTGTGTGGGTGTTTATCCTGTGTGTATATATATAACAGTCTCTGGGTGTATATTGGTGTGTGGGTGTTTATCCTGGGTAGATATAACAGTATCTGGGTGTATATTGGTGTGTGGGTGTTTATCCTGGGTATATATAACAGTATCTGGGTGTATATTGGTGTGTGGGTGTTTATCCTGTGTATATATAACAGTCTCTGGGTGTATATTGGTGTGTGGGTGTTTATCCTGGGTATATATAACAGTCTCTGGGTGTATATTGGTGTGGGTGTTTATCCTGGGTAGATATAACAGTATCTGGGTGTATATTGGTGTGTGGGTGTTTATCCTGGGTAGATATAACAGTATCTGGGTGTATATTGGTGTGTGGGTGTTTATCCTGTGTATATATAACAGTCTCTGGGTGTATATTGGTGTGTGGGTGTTTATCCTGGGTATATATAACAGTCTCTGGGTGTATATTGGTGTGTGGGTGTTTATCCTGGGTATATATAACAGTCTCTGGGTGTATATTGGTGTGTGGGTGTTTATCCTGGGTATATATAACAGTATCTGGGTGTATATTGGTGTGTGGGTGTTTATCCTGTGTATATATAACAGTCTCTGGGTGTATATTGGAGTGTGGGTGTTTATCCTGGGTAGATATAACAGTATCTGGGTGTATATTGGTGTGTGGGTGTTTATCCTGGGTATATATAACAGTCTCTGGGTGTATATTGGTGTGTGGGTGTTTATCCTGGGTATATATAACAGTCTCTGGGTGTATATTGGTGTGTGGGTGTTTATCCTGGGTATATATAACAGTCTCTGGGTGTATATTGGTGTGTGGGTGTTTATCCTGGGTAGATATAACAGTCTCTGGGTGTATATTGGTGTGTGGGTGTTTATCCTGGGTAGATATAACAGTCTCTGGGTGTATATTGGTGTGTGGGTGTTTATCCTGGGTATATATAACAGTCTCTGGGTGTATATTGGTGTGTGGGTGTTTATCCTGGGTATATATAACAGCCTCTGGGTGTATATTGGTGTGTGGGTGTTTATCCTGGGTATATATAACAGTCTCTGGGTGTATATTGGTGTGTGGGTGTTTATCCTGGGTATATATAACAGTATCTGGGTGTATATTGGTGTGTGGGTGTTTATCCTGGGTATATATAACAGTCTCTGGGTGTATATTGGTGTGTGGGTGTTTATCCTGGGTATATATAACAGCCTCTGGGTGTATATTGGTGTGTGGGTGTTTATCCTGGGTATATATAACAGTATCTGGGTGTATATTGGTGTGTGGGTGTTTATCCTGGGTATATATAACAGTCTCTGGGTGTATATTGGTGTGTGGGTGTTTATCCTGGGTATATATAACAGTCTCTGGGTGTATATATAACAGTCTCTGGGTGTATATATAACAGTCTCTGGGTGTATATATAACAGTCTCTGGGTGTATATTGGTGTGTGGGTGTTTATCCTGGGTATATATAACAGCATCTGGGTGTATATTGGTGTGTGGGTGTTTATCCTGGGTATATATAACAGTCTCTGGGTGTATATATAACAGTCTCTGGGTGTATATATAACAGTCTCTGGGTGTATATATAACAGTCTCTGGGTGTATATATAACAGTCTCTGGGTGTATATTGGTGTGTGGGTGTTTATCCTGGGTATATATAACAGTCTCTGGGTGTAGATTGGTGTGTGGGTGTTTATCCTGGTTACTGGGTATATATAACAGTCTCTGGGTGTATATATAACAGTCTCTGGGTGTATATATAACAGTCTCTGGGTGTGTTTCCTCTAGTTACCAGGCATGTTACATCTTGTCTGGGTGTTTCCCCTACTTAGCGTGTACCCCTCATTCTCCCCGGGTATCTATCATCCCCCCGGGTGTTTATCCGCTCTGTGTATGAGGGGTTGGCTCTCTGGTCCCCCGCAGGGGCCGCCTGGGCTCGGGGGCCGCTCAGTGGGCGGGGGAGGGGCAGGGGCTCAGCGTCCGGGAGGATTTCGGGGTTTTTTACCTTTTTGTAGCCGCTCCGGCTCCTGCTCCACCTCTTCCACTTCCTCTCCTCCCGCCACCCACGGAGCATGCGCCGCACTGCGTCACCTTCGGGCCACGCCCCGCACCTCTGCCCGCAGCGCGGGGCACTATGGGAGAGAACGCTGCGGACACTAACGCGTCCTACGGCCACTAGATGTCGTCTCCTGACTTAGCGCTCTCCCCATATGACTGGACCGAGGCTGTAGGGATCCGTGTAACCACGCCCACCGACTAAATGCCACACCCACTTCACAGGTAGCGCACCTGTCAGCATTAAAGATCGTGCGCAGTGCGCATGTGCGGGGCTTCCGTGAGGTAAATAACCAAACAGGAGCTGCGCCCCTCACCGGCCCGGACGCCCCCGATATTACACATTACAGGGTCAGACATGCTGAGACCACTGCAGTGCGAGACAGGAGCAAGGAGGAAAACCCTCATCATCCACAGGGGCCAGGGACAGGGCGCTGTCACTGTGTGTATACGTTACTGATCGACAAATCGTTCATTTTAATCTTTCAGCATGTTCTCAAATCATTGTTGGTCGTTCGCTTTGTGTAATCAGCCTTTCACCGATTCACCCTATGTGTGAGATGGGCTTAAGCGATCTTAAGATGATTGCAATAACGATTTTTCAAACGATTTATCGTTCCGTCTAAACGCTGATCGTTATAAAAAACACACGGTTACTTTGAAATTGTTTATCGTTCGATTGTTCGAATCATCGCTCCGTGTAAACGCAGCATAACGTGTGAGGACATACTCCGATGTGTCCAGCACTGGAGACCTAATCCAGAGACGACCAGCAGGTGGCACATGAGATACAGCGACGTCTGTTCTCTGTGTAGAGACACCATGAACCGTGGGATCTCCCCAGAAGAATTATTTCTATCCACGTGGGACAAGCTGCATGCACAAAAAACTTTGAGGACCAGGGATAGTGATGGGCTGTCCACTGGATAGGTTACTGGCCGGCGGAGGGGCCAACACCTGGCACCCCCGACGATCAACTCTTCAGCACTTGCAGTCCACAATAAACATGGCCAGAAGCAGGTGACTGTATTCACTGTGTGGTGACCAAACCTGGTTACCATTCACTGGAACGGGAGGGAGCTGAACTGCAGTTAAAGGGAAACTCAGGGTTTCATAGGGTTCATACATACAAACCTCCTGGTCTTGGTGCCAGTCTTCCTTTTTTTTTTCTATTAGTACTAAATCTTCGGCACCATTCTTGTGCACTTATTAGTTTAATCCTCAGTTCGGTAAGGTAGTTTAGAGCACTGCCTTCACCCCTCCCCCCCCCCCCCCCCCCCCCGGAGTGCTGATCTGCCCCTACAGCCCGCATCTTCTAATGATCAGTGGAGAGGGCAGGCCAGATCCGCACTCCGGGGGGCGAGGTAGTGATCCAAACGGCCTCTATGGTCCGAGGATTGTGCACGGGAATGGCACCAAGGATGAAGGTATGAGACTTACCTTCTTCCTCAGCACCCCATGTGTAATAAGAAGCTATCTAACCTGCTGATATTCTCCCTTTAACTCTTAACGGCATGTTCAGATGCCCCTGGATTTTCATCGAGTGTATATGAGTCCTGTCCCTGTCACATCTCACACAGACACCCATTGATGTTAATGGGCATTGTGTAATGCTTATTTCCACCTGCTGCAGGGACATTGAACACTTAGCGGGCAGTCACACAATCCGTGATTAAGGTCTGTAAATACGAACAATTTGCTACAGACCAGAATGCAAAACTCCTGCATCATGTATCATTATAATGTCGGACATCAGACAAGTAGGGAAAGACTGTAATCCCTTTAACTCTTCCTACCTACAGACTTAAGAAGCAGAGGAGGCACTAACATAGGGGGAACAATTAAGATTAGAGTGTCTTTTTTTTATGTGATCACAGTCCCTCGATCAGCAGGTTACCGCTTTTACCATTATATATTGGGAAAACGTAGTACAGTGGTACCTTGGTTTTAGAGTGTTTTGCAAGAAGAGCTCACAGTTCAAAATTGTGACTTGGTTTAACCCTTTGAGGACCAGGCCCAAAATGACCCAGTGGACCACGCAAATTTTGATCATAGTGTTTTCGTTTTTCCCTCCTCCCCTTCTAAGAGCTCTAGCACTCTCAGTTGTCTATCTACAGGCCATGTAAGTGCTTGTTTGTTACAGGAATAGTTGTACTGTGTAATGGCGTCATTCATTTTACCATAACATGTATGATGGAATTCCAAATATATTATTTATGAAGATATAAATAGGTGAAATCGTAAGGAAGAATGCAATATGGTAACGTTTGGGGGGTTCCTGTGTCTACGTAATGCACTATATGGTAACAGCGACATGACACTATTATTCTATAGGTCAGTCCGAACACAACCATATGCAGGTTACACAGATTCTCTAATGTTATATATATATTTTTTTATGAAATCCTTTTTTTTGGCAATTAAATATTAATAAAATGGGCCTATTGTGACGCTTATAACGGTTTTATTTTTTCACCTATGGGGCTGTATGGGGTGTCATTTTTTCCGCCATGATCTCTAGTTTTTATTAATACCATATTTGTGAAGATCGGACGTTTTGATCACTTTTTATTGATTTTTTTTTATATATAATGTAACATAAAATCGGTAATCTGCGCACTTTTTCCCCTCTTTTCGTGTACGCCGTTTACCGGTCGCAATGACGCTTGTTATATTTTAATAGATCGGACAATTACGCACGCTATGGTATATTATATGTTTATCTATTTATTCATTTTTATATGTTTTATTTATATAATGGGAAAGGGGGGTGATTTAGACTTTTATTGGGGGAGGGGTTTTGGGGTAGTGTGTTAGTGTTTTGAACTTTTTTTTTTTTACACTTTTGAAGTCCCTTTGGGGGACTTGTACATACATTACTTTGATTTATACACTGATGAATGCTATGCCATAGGCATAGCATTGATCAGTGTTATCGGCGCTCTGCTCATTGAGCCTGCCTGTGCAGGCTCAGTGTAGCAGATCGCCGATCGGACCGCATGGAGGCAGGTAAGAGACCTCCAGCAGTCCGTTTCAACAATCGGGACCCCCGCAGTCACACTGCGGGGGTCCCGATCGGTAAGTGACAGGGGACTCCCCCTGTCACTTACACTTAAACGCTGCGGTCGCGGCGTTTAAGGGGTTAATGACACGCGGCAGCGCGATCGCTGCAGCGTGTCATTACCGGTGAGGTCCCGGCTGCTCACTGCAGCCGGCCCCCACCTCCTATGAAGCGCGCTCTGCTCCGGAGCGCGCTTCATAGCGGGAATAACACCCATGACGTAAGGTTACGTCATGGGTCGTCTGGGGACAGACTTCCATGACGTAACCCTACGTCCAGGGTCGTCTAGGGGTTAAGAGCATTGCTTTGGTTTAAGAACTCCCTGTACTGGGTGGGAGGGGGAGCGGGGGAAGGGCATGGTCTGCATAGCTGGGTCTACAGCCCTGTACTCTGACCCAGGAAGTCTCCATCACCTTCCAAATCATGGCAGATCCACTTCAGGCTGGGGCTTACATCAGGGGACAGGACTGTGGAGGTAATCTCTCCATAGCTGTAACCCCTCTCTCCCCGGACAGAGAGCGCTGCATGTATGTGCCCACATCTGCCCTGCTGATTCCTTCATGCTCCCTGCAGTCTCTGTCAGCCCTTGTGTTTCCCATCCTCCCCATTACTGTACAGTAACTTATAATATCACAGATTCTGCAGTTTCTGAATGTTTGTTTCATCAGTTTTATATGTTATTCAGAGTAATAAATATTTCTTTTTGGGGTGTGGAACCAATTGTCCGCATTTCCATGATTTCTTATGTAAAAAATTTGCTTTGGTTTAAGAGTGGATTTGGATTACAAGCGCGGTCCCGGAACGAATTATGCTCCTAATCCAAGGCACCACTGTATTGGGGATTTATCATTTGTGGTGTATGTACCGTCAGCCTAAATTTTTTGTGGTAAGTTGTATGGGGCATTATATAGCTGTGCGAATCTATGCAAAGTCACTCTGAAGACAAACCAATAAGACTGTTCAGAGTTCTCTATATTGTTGTGCAGATTTGCGCGAAAAATCCCACATAAAACAGTCATGGCCAAAAGTTTTGAGAGTGACACAAATATATTTTCACATGCTCTGCTGCCCTCTGGTTCTATGTGTGTTTCTCAGATGTTTTTATCACATACAGAAATATAATTGCAATCATATTATGAGTAATAAAAGCTTATACTGACAGAATGAGTTAATGCAGAAAGTCAATATTTGCAGTGTTGACCCTTCTTCTTCAGGACCTCTGTAATTCTCCCTGGCTGCTCTCAATCAACTTTTGGACCAAATCCTGACTGATAGCAGTCTATTTTTGCACATTGAATGCTTGCATTTTGTCAGAATTTGTTGGTTTTTGTTTGTCTACCCGTCTCTTGATGATTGACCACAAGTTCTCAATGGGATTAAGATCTGGGGAGTTTCCAGGCCATGGACCCAAAATCTCTATGTTTTGTTCCCTGAGCCATTTAGTTACCACCTTTGCTTTATGGCAAGGTGCTCCATCATGCTGGAAAAGGCTCTGGTGATGGCCAAACTGCTCTTGGACGATTGGGAGAAGTTGCTCTCGGAGGACATTCTGGTACCATTCTTTATTCATGGCTGTGTTTTTAGGCAAGACTGTGAGAGAGCCGATTCCCTTGGCTGAGAAGCAACCGCACACATGAATGGTTTAAGGATGCCGGTTATAGTTGGCATGAGACAAGACTGGTGGTAGCGCTCACCTCGTCTTCTCCGAATAAGCTGTTTTCCAGATGTCCCAAACAATCGGAAAGGGGATTCATCAGAGACAATGACTTTCCCCCAGTCCTCACCAGTCCACTCCCTGTATCTTTTGCAGAATATCAACCTGTCCCTGATGTTTCTTCTGGAGAGAAGTGGCTTCTTTGCTGCCCTCCTTGAGACCAGGCCTTGCTCCAGGAGTCTCCGCCTCACAGTGCACAGTGCAGATGCCCTCACACCTGCCTGCTGCCATTCCTGAGCAAGCTCTGCACTGCTGGTAGCCCGATCCTGCAGCTGAAACACTTTTAAGAGACGTCCTGGCGCTTGCTGGTCTTTCTTGGGCGCCCTGGAGCCTTTTTGGCAACAATGGAACCTCTCTCCTTAAAGTTCTTGATGATGCGATAGATTGTTGACTGAGGTGCAATCTTTCTAGCTGCGATACTCTTCCCTGTTAGGCCATTTTTGTGCAGTGTAATGATGACTGCATGTGTTTCTTTAGAGATAACCATGGTTAACAGAAGAGAAACAATAATGCCAAGCACCAGCCTCCTTTTAAAGTGTCCAGTGGTGTCATTCTTACTTAATCATGACAAATTGATCTCCAGCCCTGTCCTCATCAACACCCACACCTGTGTTAATGGAGCAATCACTGAAACAATGTTAGCTGGTCCTTTTAAGGCAGGGCTGCAATGATGTTGAAATGTGTTTTGGGGGATAAAGTTCATTTTCTAGGCAAATATTGACTTTGCAAGTAATTGCTGTTAAGCTGATCACTCTTTTATAACATTCTGGAGTATATGCAAATTGCCATTTTAAAAACTGAAGCAGTAGACTTTGTAAAAATTTATATTTGTATCATTCTCAAAACTTTTGGCCATGACTGTAAATTAAACTTGCTTTCTAGATTAGAAATGTAAGAGATCACCGGGGGTCCGACTTCTGTACCCCTCCGCTGATCTCCGTATCGGCCCTCGGCCTGGTCATTATGAATAGAGCCGCGGGTATGGCACTCTATTCATTTCCTTTGAAGCCGCCAGAAAGAGCAGAGTACATCGCTTTTCTGCATAAGGCCTTATTCCACGGGCCGACTGAGAGGAGCAAACGAGCGCTACTCCACGCGGCAACAGCGAGCGGGTGAGTCCGGGGGGGGGGGGGGGGGGGGCTGACCAGGTGATCGCTTGATCGTCCGGGCATCATCCATGATCTTCTGCCTTGTAATATAGCAGTGAAGGAGGCGTAAGCAGAGAGCTGTGTCTTAAAGCAAGGCCAGGAGAGAATTAGGAGAAGGGCTAAGATGCAGGGGATACTATATCACTGTCTACAGCCAAAGTTCTGAACTCCCAGGAGGTGGACTTATTTGTACAGGGTTTAATATTTGGTGGGGACCTACTGTAGCTTACCATAGAGGTGATGCTGGGTCAGAGGTGATGCTTTATCTGCTGCTTTTGACAAATGAACAGATGTGGCAGAGTCCCACCATTATGGGCCGTCATAGGTCTGATGCCCATCTTACATGTGCCCGAGATGCCCATAGTGTTGTCACAAGTTCGTGGGTAAGTGTGTCTTGATCTGACACTTTCTGGTTGCCATTCTCACATAAGTGGTTGTTAGGCACTGTTTCCATAGCAACAGGGCTGGCCGCTAGGATGTAGCTGATAAATGTATGGAGAAGCTTGTCAATTTGCTTTCACATGTCCCATAAATTATCATGAATATGAATTAGATGATATAAAGAACAGATGCTTATTTAGACCACATTGCATTCACCACATGTGATCAAAACCATGCCCCCTTGTGGTCACCAGTAGCTTTACATAGTTGGCGGGATTATTGGCAGCACCACGCGGCTATTGGTGGGGTTTTCATATGGTAACCGCAAATGTGGGAATGCTATAGAGAAGTTACCTGCGCTGGATGGAGAGGAAAAGTGGAAGAAAAGGAAGTGTTTGTATTGATATATATTCTGGCCGTGAGTACGATTAATTCCGGAGTCTCAAACATAGTGTACATCATGATGATGTTATAACGAATGGCTGTATACATCTTGTATATGTGACCACTCTATGGCAGAATTGTTGGTTCTTTTGGTATGATGTAACTGGAGCGTACAGCTATCCTTGACCGTGAGTGTATGTATGCCTTTCCCTGACTCAAACAGTAATATTCACATGTTCCGTAAGTTTGTCCGTAATTGCGCATTTGCTATTACGGACAAACTTGGGGCCAATTGATTTGTGTTGGGCTATTCACACTGTCTATAGTTACTGAAATGCCATAGTGCTGGCCATATTTTTGGCACGCACACACCAATAGAAGTCTATGGGATCCATATTTTTTACAGACGTTCCTTCCAGAACGTCCGCAAAAAATTATAGCTGGTATCATAATTTTGACTGTATTTTACACTTTTACAGATCTGCAAAAAAAATGCTGTGTCAGTATAGGAACGCGAAGATTTGTAGATCGGAGCTCCCGGTATCATAATGAATCAAGGTCTGTGCACGGACATGTGAATGGCCCCTAAGTATATCCTTGATTGTCACAATGAGTGTCCTTGTTTGTACCAGTGAGTGAATGTGAGTGAGTGAAGTCGTAATAGTCAGTGTATTTCTGTAACAGAAAGTTTACATGTGTCTCTGCCTGTAACAGTGAGTGTACACCTGTCTCTGCCTGTAACAGTGAGTGTACGCCTGTCTCTGCCTGTAACAGTGAGTGTACACCTGTCTCTGCCTGTAACAGTGAGTGTACGCCTGTCTCTGCCTGTAACAGTGAGTGTATGCCTGTCTCTGCCTGTACCAGTGAGTGTACATGTGTCTCTGCCTGTAACAGTGAGTGTACGCCTGTCTCTGCTTGTAACAGTGAGTGTATGCCTGTCTCTGCCTGTACCAGTGAGTGTACATGTGTCTCTGCCTGTAACAGTGAGTGTACGCCTGTCTCTGCCTGTAAAAGAGAGTATAGGCCTGTCTCTGCCTATAACAGTGAGTGTATGCCTGTCTCTGCCTGTAACAGTTAATGTATGCCTGTCTCTGCCTGTAACAGTGAGTGTATGCCCGTCTCTGCCTGTAACAGTGAGTGTATGCCTGTCTCTGCCTATAACAGTGAGTGTATGCCTGTCTCTGCCTGTACCAGTGAGTGTACGCCTGTCTCTGCCTGTAATAGTGAACGTATGCCTGTCTCTGCCTGTAACAGTGAGTGTATCCCTGTCTCTGCCTGTAATAGTGAACGTATGCCTGTCTCTGCCTGTAACAGTGAGTGTATCCCTGTCTCTGCCTGTAACAGTGAGTGTACGCCTGTCTCTGCCTGTAACAGTGAGTGTATTCCCGTCTCTGCCTGTAACAGTGAGTGTATCCCTGTCTCTGCCTGTAAGGGCTCGGCCACACTAGCGTTTTTACATGAAACTGATGGATCCGTTCATTTTTTGTAAACGGATAGATAAAGACGGATTTGCTAACGGATGCAAACGGATAGCCAAAAATGTTAGTGTATCCGTTTATTTTAGTAAAATTAGCGGAAGTTTGCCATACGTTTGCTTCCGTTGTCATCCGTTTGTAATTCCTTTGTGTCCGTTTTTCACTGTTTTTTTTCTCTCCCCTTCTGCGCATTCTCCAACTAGAAAACAGAATGCGACTGAACTTGAACAACGGACGCAAACAGATTAACCTTCCGTTTCGTTCCGTCACCATTGACTTAACATTATAAAAAAAATTCTGTTCCGTTTTTGAAAACAGAAAAAAAAATACTTCAAACACAATTTTTTCGTCCGGTCAGAAAAACGGAACTTGAACGGATTGTAAGCTAACGGAGCACTATTTGGTCAAACGGAGCACAAAAAAATATCATTGAAACCTATAGGGAATTATAACGGATCCAACAATTTCCGTTTCGCTTTCTCTAAAATAGAGAAAAGTTGACGGAATGGTGCCAGAAGGACGAAAGCTAATGTGAACGTAGCCTAACAAAGATTTTACGCCTGTCACTGGCTTTAACACTAAGCGTTTGATACATCTGGTATCAAATGTGGTGTGATTGAAGCCCTTAGTTTACCCAAAGAGGTGCCACCAGTATAAAGACCATGTACAGATGGTTTAAGTGCACGTCTATATGTATTTCAGTACATCTGGGATATAATGCAGTAATAATCACCAATCAGCCCGCATCCCAATAACCATACAATATGCACGCCTCTAGAATTCATCTTCTTTTATAGTTTATGCATCAAATATTAGGAAATATTTCTACCTCTCGCAGCTGATTCCATCTGCTCTTTACACATCCATAACAAATCTATCTGCAGTAAAAGGAGCAATTTTGGCCTTTCTTTTAATGTTTCCACAGAAGCAGCTGAGGGGATAACATTGTCCAGTCTCTATCTTTGCCCCCGAAGCATCCTAACTACCAGGCTTGGCATTGTGCAGGGCACCCAGTGAGGGTTGGAGAGTGGTTTTGGCACTAGTTCTAGGTAGGTTTTGGCACATATGAAATGGTGGACACAGGATATATCCAACTGTGAGTGTCCAGTCCCCGTCTTTGGGCAGGGACGTGTGATATGTTCACAAAGTACAGCATCCGCCATGTTATCTGTCGGTTTCATGTGTCTTGCTTCTGCGCCGTCCAGGAGGTCATGAGTGGACTCATCTTTCCGCAGTGCAAAATCTGCTCTTATTGCTTTTGTTCCTGTTTAGAATTTGAGTCTTCACATTTTTCGGGTTGTTTTATCAGACGTCGCCTTCGGACCACAGTCTATAGAGCCTTCGAGGGAAAATAAACCCATTTGCTTTCGCTTCATGACGTTATGGCCACATTATCAAATCCTGATCAATATCCTGGAGGTGCAAGTCCATATTCAACCCACGGAGACAAATAAATGACATCTGTTTGTTTCTATGGCCCCGTTTACCCTCCCCCCACCCCACTCATCGACCTCCCTCCCAACCACGTTCAGAAGCATCTTATCCCACTTTTTGCGGGTTGCTTGACCGAACGTTTTGCTCATATGCCACCCTCTGCCCAATCAGATACTGTGCTGCTTGTGTAGCGCCTGGTGGCCCAGTGATGGTCACTTTTCTGCTTCTTGTTCCTGGAACAAATTCTCCTTTCTTTGAGATCTGAATTCGAGCTCCTGTCAGCTCTTGATATTCCACCAGCGTCTTTCCACCTTTGCCCAGTATTGCACCGACCAATGTCTCTGGCACAGCCATCTCTAGTGTTTCTTTACCTGTAACACTTTCAGCAGCTAACTTGTCCATAAGAATTCCTCCTCCGCCAATACCAAGGGCTGGAGCAGCTTCACCCGTGTAGGATGCAAGAAGACTGACTGCTGCTGGATGGACGCCACCCACCAAGGGGTTATATCCCAAACCTGTGCTATAACCATAACTGGCCAGTGTATTTAGGGCGGTAGAGATGGCCAAGAGGTCTCCACCAGAGATGGCTGGAGTTGCTGGCGATGCAGTAGGGAAAGGGGCAATGGCTGGTTCTGCTGTCCCTCCAGCATAAGGAGATCCTGTAGGGTTTGAGTTGGCAACAGGACCCTGGGAGTTGGTGTAGCTGATGTTGAGATAGGCTGTGCCCTGAGGGGGGTCCTCTCGTGCTTTGTGTATGATGCTTCTTATGGCTCGTTGAACTTGATTTGGCTCCCCACTCACTGTCACTACCCGCTCTTGGAGGTTTGGTCCTGCAGGTTTCTGGGAGAGCTGGACCCATGCCCCTGACTCTTCCATGATGCTACGCACAGTGGATCCACCCTTGCCAATGATCAAGCCCGCTGTTGTGTTGGGGACAATTAGTTTGGCCTAAGGAAATGAAATGAAAGTGATATTTTAGGCTGAATGGTTGCTAAATATTGGGCAGGGATCAGGCTAGGGATGTAAATATAAAGACTAGAGTGATCGCCATTGGGCAGGGATAGGGTTACAGTGTTAGTTATTGGTCTTGATGGGATCAGAGTGATCACTGTTGGGCAAGGAGAAGGTCAGGGTGACATTGTGAAGGGTAACATGAGCACAGACGAATGTTTGGGGTGGCACAGACCTGCTTGGCTCGCTCAGCACTGACGTTGTTCTGGGCAGGGATAAGTACACCCAAGTCAGTCTTGGTTGCTCCTTGTGGCACCTCCCGCACCTTCTCCGCTATGAAGTTGTGTACAGCCTGTAGCGCCTCTGCCGTTCCCTGCACCAGACACACACGCTCCGTTGTCCCTATAATACATGACATACAATATGAATGACAGGAAAAACATATAGAAAAATGTTTAGAAGATCAGCAGCCACCCATCTGGACTACTCTCCAGCAGAAGCCTGATCAGGGGATAAACCAACCATACTTGGGAATAGACCACCATTCTTCCTAATAGCAGAGTAGGTGTTAATAACAACAAAGAAGAATAGCAGAGAATGGGGTAACAGCTGTGATGGGGGATAGCAGAGATGGAGGATAGCAGAGGGGGGGTGAGTAACAAGATGGCTGAGGAGGGGGTGGTAGCAGAGATGGAGGATAGCAGAAGAAGGGTGGGTAACAGGGTGGCTGAGGAGGGGGTGGTAGCAGAGATGGAGGATAGCAGAGCAGGGGTGGATAACAGGATGGCTAAGAAGAGGTGACAGTGGCGGGGGTAGGAGAGAGGGGGTTGGTAGTGGAGTGGAGGAGTAACAGAGGAGGAGGGGTGGAGCAGAAGTGAGAACAGACACTAGAATGCTAGGTGCCCCCTGAGCATTTTCTCATTGCAGTTTCCCATTTGAGTTGATAGGCACCATTTCACTTTCTGCCTCAGGCTGGAGTCTGCTGGAGAATGTTAGTGGGCAGCTCTGGCCTCCTATCCCACTAATGTAATACATGCCTCCATGACCATCACTGCCCCCCCCAGAGATCATGGACACACATGGAAGTTTGTTACCATGAAAGTACACATAATCATAAATGCATCATGTGACACAGCAATGACCAATCCAGGAAGCACACTGCATAGTGACGCGTCTTATAATATGATGATGTCACTTACCCCAGTGATGTCATGTACTCTGGCAGTGTTTGTTACCCAGATAATTCAAGTACCCCAATCATGTAACTTACAGATGGAAGTTACTTAGTCAGTATACTATATAGTGATGTCATTGTGGTACCTGTCAGTGGCAAAAAAAAGTTACGTCATCAAGAGAACCAACAATGTCAGTGTTATCCCAATGACATCACTATGACTTGTCTTCACTAACCTTAGTAATGTCACTATGCAGTGTGATATCACTAATCTTGGTGATGTCACCAAACACTGAAGACTGGTGGTGTCCCTAACCCTGATGATGTCATTAACTTTTGTGATGTCACTAACAACAAGGTCATCAATCCTTACAATCTTATGTAACCATTCCATGAGACAAGGGGGCTGAGAAGACAACGCAAGGTAAGAGGAAAAATATGAGGGTAGATGAGCAGATATGTCAAAAACCAGATCAACATTCACATCCAAGGATCACATGTATCATTATTACGGAATAACTTGTTCATCTTCTTCATTTTTTGTTCTGTATCATGATGTGCAGGAAGGGAGACAAGATGCCGAGCTGCCCCCATTACCTATTGAGGTCTATGGGAAAGTGTTGTGGGCATGATTTCTGACCAACATGGAGGTCGATGTTCAGGAAGTGGAATGAGGTTATGTCAGTCACCGATTGACATCGCCGGATGTAGAGGGCATGCTCTGTGACATGTACAAAGGTCATTGTGTAGCAAGGGAGAGAAGATGAGCCATCCTTTTCTTATTGATAGGCCATCAATATCTGATCACTGGGAGTCCAACTTTTTTTATTTATACGCAAAGGATAGACCGTCAATAAAAAATAATGGAGACCTAATTTAAATAGTTTTTTTTTATATATGTGGACATGAGTGGCAAATTCATGACTAGAGTAGATGTCAGGAATTAGGAGGGATATGATGTCATCCGTCAGCGGTGCGGCCTCAGATTCGTAACATATAACGTTCATATATCAGAGATTTCTGAGTGGTTTTCACTAAAGATGAGCGGTGCAGCATTTGATTACTGGTGGCTGACCACCGCCCTAGGGGTCCAGGAAAACATGGCTATGGCCTGTATCCATGTTTTCAGACGGCCTTAGGGCAGCCACCAAGAATCAATGCCGCATGCTAGGGGTATGCTAAGATGGAAGTCCATGGTACTACCAGGTGAAAGGGGCTTCTCTGCAGCTTCCTGGAGTTTATGATGTGTGGAGGTCATTGCTGTCTGATCTACTGCCTGGATGTGCCCCCCCCCCCATTATGACCCCCTCCCTCCATGTGAACCCCAGTTTGGGCCACTCGGGGTGACTATGAAGAGTGTGACATGAGCATGAGATGGCGTGCATGGTTTGGGGTGCACTCCTCCACTCATGTACAGTCTGGGGGACTGGAAGGTACCTGTCGGGTGCCACACTCTTTAGTGCGACAGCGGCCGTTGTGGAGGTTACAGACTCCGGGAAGATTTAGTGACTGCTTATAATCTACCTAGAAAAATAAAGCAGCAAAAATGGGAAAATAGAGACAAAGAGATGATTTATCACACGGCTCAGTGACAGGATTCGCAGCACCCTCCCAAGTGTTCCGCCATCTCTGCGCTTGGTGGCGGCTAACGTGGAGGTTTCCATGGTGACTCCAGGGCTCAGTAGTTACTATGGAAATGCTGAAAGGTCTGAGGCGCAGCCCATTACACACTGGGCAACAGTTCGCTATCAACTATCGTCATGGCAACAGAGGCCTGCTGTCTTCTGCTGAGCCTGACTGGCTGTGTTTCGTCACCATGGAAACCTTCTAATTCAGGCTTCAGCCTAGGAGGACCAGGCCAATCCCATGCTGCCCCCCTAGCTCCTCCCAGAGCCACCTGATCAATGTCTCCCCTTTCCCTGTTTGTTTACCTAAAAAATTAGGAGGGCTATCAAGGGAACATACTGGATATAAGTAAAAGATCTCCATAAAGTGACAACTACCACATACTGTGCGACCCATCAGCTAAAGGGACTACTAGGCTGGGTTCACACTGCGTTTTTGCAATGTTTTTTCAAAAAACGGATGAAAAAAAACGTATGCCTTTGTGTGCATCCGTTTTGATCCGTTTTTCCATTGACTTCCATCATAAAGGAAACGGATACGTTTTTTTAATGTACACAAAAACGTAGTCTGTTTTTTTTTTTTTTTTTTTTTAATTGAAGTCAATGGAAAAACGGATGCAAGCAAAGTCATACTTTTTTCCACGCTCTTTTTGTCCACGCTTGCCGGTGTTCTTCTAGCTTCTCCCCACTCCCTGCAGCTGCCTGAGCCAGTCTGAAGTGATAGGCCGCTCAGCCAATCTTTGACCGTGGTGGTGTCCCATCTCGGCCAGTGATAGAAATTCCAGCCGCAGCTGCAGGAAGTGGGGAGAAGCAAGAAGAATATTGGGGAGGGTGGACAGGTATGTATAAAGTTTATTATTTTACACTCAAGGCAAGGGCTGCATGGATAAGCTCTGTAAGCGAGCAACGATCTGGCAGATTGGCGCTTGCTTATTTAGCACATCGGGCCGTGTATAACAGCCTTAAGTGTGAGAAGGGCAGAGAGGGCACTCGGGGGGGCAGCAGCCATAACCCAGATCCTGAGTCCCAAATAGAGAGTCATTCTGCTTTAGCAGAGAAGAGGAAAAATCGACTCCTCCAATCCAATAAAAGGATCACCAGTAGAGATGAGGACAACTCGAGTCCGATTGTTCGGTATTTGTATACTGGTGGCTGAAGAAGTTGGGTGCATCCCTAAGGTGTTTTTTAGGACTTCCTAGGTCTGCATCCAACTTCTTCAGCAACTGGTATTCAACTGTTGAACAATCGGACTCGAGCATGCTTAAGTTGCATTCATCACCAGCCAATCCATCACCGACAGAGTCAAGGACACAAGCTTCACTGTCTTTCGAGGACACAAGTTCCACTGTCTTAAGAAACCAGTCCTATCCACACAGTCAGAGTCTTTCTATATGTGCCTATGTTTCTGGGGTATCATACACAAGTTTCTACAGTTCCCTATGATGCGAAGATAGAAATATCCAGAAATCAGTGTTGAATATCTGTGTGCAACAGTATCGGGCACCAGATCCATAAAATCATCACAAAAATGTTTTATTACCAAAATGAAGAAAATACTGGTGTCAGCATTACCATGTGTGCCCCAAAACCACAATTTACCCCTCTACAGTAACAGGATGAGACCTGGAGACCATAGGCCTCTCACCACGTCCATGTCATACGATGCAAAGAGACCAATTTAAACTTTTATTGCAGCCTCATGGAACTTCTGGGTATCTCTCTTAAAGGTGTTATCCAGTGCTACAAAACCATGGCCACTTTCTTCCAGGTGTGGTTTGCAATTAAGCTCAATTAACTTCAATGAGTGGTGCTGTCTCTGGAGGAAGTGGCCATGTTTTTGTAGCGCTGGATACCTCTTTTAACTGTGACCTTGCTGTTGCTGTTAACACATGGTCCCACAATCCCCCTTGCTTTGAGGCTAAGGGCCCTTTTACACAGAAAGATTATCTGCCAGATTATCTGCCAAAGATTTGAAGCCAAAACCAGGAACAGACTGTAAATAGAGATCAGGTCATACATGAAAGCCTGAGATTTCTCCTCTTTTCAAATCCAGTCCTGGCGTTGGCTTCAAATCTTTGGCAGATAATCTGGCAGATAATCTTTCTGTGTAAAAGGGCCCTAAGTGTAGACCAACTGTCAGTGCCTCCTGGAGATTGCAGTAGAACCGGGCATGCCTGGTACACCTTAGTGGGTCATAACCAAGGGCAACAGGTTATCAAAACAAAGAAGTCATATAGGATGTAAGTGAATCTATAACTCTCAAACACAACAGTTTCAGAGATGCTTGTATTTTTGAAATATGTTTCATTTATGTTTTTTACATGACATAAGCCCTTTAAGGCTCTTTTACAGAGGCCAACAGGCTCCTGATAGGGATCGGCGATCATTTACGTGGCCTGACTATTGAGCAGCCAGGCTTGATTATCTGATCGTTTGTGTAGCCATTTGAGGGTATGTTCACACGCGTTGGAGTTTCATTGCGTTAACGCAATGCTGGACGGCACTTAAATGGTTAATTATTGCAATGAAGTAATGCATTTTTATTGCATTACTGCATGTGTGAACACAGCATGAACCCATCAAATAACAATTTGATTGGCTGTACAAAAGATGCAACCTGCTGAAACACAAATGTTTTTTTGTTTTTTTTCATCGGCTGATGGCTGGCCCCTTTATAATTGTAAAGAACAAGCGTTCCTTCTAGTGATTATTAACCCAAAAAGGCGCCCCATGTAACAAGTCCCTTGGCCAAGAACCAACCTATATTAAACCTACCATACGCTGCTATTAACCTGGATCTAATGGCCAAGGTGGGTGAAAAATGGTCATTAAAAATTACCTAATTGTAAATTCCTCCCCATAAAACATGTCACCACCGGGAGGAGCCTACACATTTGATGTTCTCACGCCCTGGAAATGTATGATTCTCCCTTAATTAAAGTGTAAATTAAAGGTCTGTATAATATAAGGTATAGCGGGTCACATTCAATCAAATATTTGGACCCCATCGTCAACCTCAAGCAGCTCAGTCTGCTAACTAAGCTTACTCCCGTGAAGCCAGATCTTCACCCGCTATCTCCAGGATACCCTTGTTATTTCAGAACACAGACCCCTTGTCAAAGGTGTACTCCCCGCCTCCAGTGCTGGTCCCCGCATAGCGCTACTCAGGTCCCCAGCCACTTACTGGTTAGAGAGAGAATCTGGGACAAGATGTTCTAGGCTCGCTCAGCCTACCTCTGTCGCTGACTGGCTGAGCCGTCCTGGAACGCTTTTAGTGATTTTCATATCTGTATTGGGTTTAAAGGGGAACTATCAGTAGGTTAGTTAAATCTAACCTGCTTATAGCTCTCTATTTTGCACAGGGCGCCGAGGAGGAAGGTATGTCTCTAACCTTCCTCCCCGGTGCTGTTCCGGTGCTATTAGCAGTGTAGTCCTTTGTCCGGAGCACCATTAGAAGCACTGCTCCACTCTCATCACGAGAGCCGGCCTGTTCCTTCTACCAAGGACTGAGGATTTCACTGCTAACAGCATGGGAATGGCACCGAGGAAGAAGGCTAGAGACTTACCCACCTTATCAGCGCCCCATGCTCCAAAAAAACTGAAGATTTCTGTTTTCTGTTTAAAAAGAAAAAGCAAAAAACTTGATGTAAACTTGGTTTGCTGAGATTGGTAAGAAAGTCAGGTGAAGGATAAAGAGTCTGGGGAGGGAAGGAGTTGTACCTAAAGGCTTAAATGTAAATTTTGAGATGAAACCACTTATCATTGGTTGTATTATTATGTCCAGGGTGGGTTTAGTGTCCGTATTACCGGTGAATGTCCCAGCCTAACCACATTTGCGATGACCTAAACTGATGCCCGTCAGTTCAGGTCATCAGACCCACGGTGAGACGGGACTTGTGGCCATAATATAGATGTAAAAATGTGGTCATAGGACGCCCATGTAAAACCGGCTGGAGGTAATATGTCTGCTAGTCACAAAGGAGATCCCTATTACACCAACAGATTATATGACAGATTTTTTTGAGCCAAAGCCAGTAATGACCTATGAACAAGTAATAAAGGAAAGACTGAGATTTCTCCTCTTCTCAAATCCATTCCTGGCTTTGGCTTAAAAAAATCTGTCAGATAATCTGTTGGTGTAATAGGGACCTAAGGGCAATAAACAGGAGGCATTATCTAGAGTGACAGGAATGTTTATCGTAGTTCTGGATGGACTAGTCAATGCAGTATAGCAGTGACCATGTGAGCGGGACAATAGTCAGAATTTCATATTGTGGAGGTCACAACAAGTCTGTGATGTGACCCTTGCCCCTTATACTGTTGTTTTTGTATTTTATATCAGAGGAGATGCGTTGCTGGTAATCCTTTCATTGGATTGGAGGAGTCAGTCTCTACACTGTGAGAGCAGCAGCAGGCAATCAGTCAGCGACTAGACGATAAGTAATTGTATCTGTCTGTGCCCAGTCCTCTAATGGGAGTGCCAGGAGATCTATTGGCAGGAGTGGGGTTTGTGCCTTTTCCTCTACACAACCAATGGGGTAATAACAGCGGCAGCAGTAAAACTTCCCATTGTCTCCAGCCCTATGACATTGGCGTCCTTCTCTGGCAGCCACTTACCTGCGAGTGGCCGCTGTGCTAGAGGTTTGGGGAAGGAAGGAGCCTATATTACACAGCTGGGATGTCATATAGTAAATATATACACTATACATCCCTTGTAACCTAGACAAAATACCCTATGTAATAGTCTACACTTTTCTATCGCTCAGCTGTAATGTATACCAGAGTCAAGGAAACCAAATAAGTGACAAGTAGACTATGTTTGGTCTATTGAAACCTTCAGCTATGCTTGGAGACAATGAAAACTACATGTTTTTATTCTTTGAAATTAAGGGTACTATTACATGGCCCGATGGGGGCCCGATAATAACTGTAAACGAGCGCCAATCTGCTAGATCGGCGCTCGTTTACTGGGCCTATTACACGACTAGATAATCGTTTAACAAAGGCTGCATAGACATCATTACCGATGTCCTTGCAGCCCTTGCTTAAACTGCATACATTACCTATCCTGGGTCCAGGGCTCCTCTTGTGGTCCACTTCTCCCCAGGTCCCGCGCGCTGCAGCTTCAGAGTGGCCTGTCTTAACTGACAATCCACTCAGCCAATCACTGGCCGCGGCGGTCCTGGCTAGTGATTGGCTGAGCGGCCTGTCAGCTAAGACAGGCCGCTCTGAAGCTGCAGCGCGCAGGACCCTGGGAGAAGCAGAGAGCAGGAGGAGCCCTGGACCATGGATAGGTAATGTATGCACTTTGTAAATTGTCAGCCGCCGGCCACGCACCGCTATTACATGTAGCAATGCGCGGTCGTGCCCGACTATCAACAATCAGCCAATGATCGTTGTGTTTATTACACAGAACGATAATCGGTCGGATAGGGCCGATTCGGCCGATTATCGTTCTCTGTAATAGTACCCTTAGGCTTTGGGTTTAGTCCCAATAGGGACTGTCACTATTTCTGTCAAAAATCCAGGACAAAATAGTGCAACCATGCAGTGGTATGTTGTCTCACAAAATACTGACATGGAATCCTGACAGAATCCTGATGGAGGCCATTCAAGTCAGTAGGGTCTGTGATGTGTTATTGGTTTTTATTTTTTTGCTGTTCTGCTCCTATAACAGAGCTTCCCATAAGAACTCTGTCTCATGGACTGCTGACAGCCTCTTAATACATTTCTCTACATTGTCAGCCATTGGCATTAGGGTTCTTCAGCTTCGATTTCCATTTATTATTCATTCACGTCTGTTGTGAAGAATCATAATTTGCCTTACGCGGTATCAGTATGCTGTACCCATGGATCCTACTGGACTCTATGACAAACCTGTAATTTTCCAATGTACATACATAACACACAGTAAAGCTGCATTGCCCATAGCTCGCACACTCACCTGGGTAGAAGTCTTTTGACTTGGACAGTTTGATGGTGGCGCCCGTCTCACGTTGCAGCTGGACAATTGTTTGACCTCCTTTTCCGATAATTGATCCAGCAGCATAACTCGGTATCAGCACCTTCAGGAAGAGCTCGCTGTCGTCTGCAGAAAAAAATATAACACAACTCTTCTATATGAGAAGTGAGCATCAGACCCTGCGTGACTCCGCACTTATTGTCCATGATAGTTTCTTATAAAGTCACCCAGATATGACAGCAGGTTGTGGGACACTAGAAATGACTACGTATGACTGCAAATGGTTGGATACTAGAGATGACCAGAGATGACAGCTGGTTACTAGAGATAACCAGAGAAGAGACGCAACATCACAGAATTAAGGCCCTGTTACACAAAGGGATTATTAGCCGTATGTGGCCGATTATCAGCCATAACAGCCAATAATCACTTTGTGTAATAATAGGCAATGATCAGACGACATGAACAATGTCAGATGATCGTTGTCTTTCAACATGTTAAAAAACAAACGACTTGGCTAGCATCGATCTGCTGTCATCGGTCCGTGTAATATGGGCTCCCTATGGGGATTGGCTGAGGAGCCCCCCCCCACACACACACACTTACCCGCTTGCTGTTGGCGCGTGCAATAGCACAGGCAGCGAGCTGGGAATGAGGAGCAAGCGAGCACTGACCTGATAGGTCGGTGCTCGTTTACATTATTGATCGGGCCCCCATCGGCCCGTTAAATAGGACCCTAACTTCAGAACTTCAAATCTCCCCTTAGGTTTTCTGTTGCTTTTAGATTCCTATGTGTCATCCAAAAATCTCCATCTCCTCCATACACCTATATCCCCTACATAATCTTCAGTGCCACCAAGGCTCTGCCTCCTCCAGTTCCCCCTGTTCCTCCTGCAGATGTATCTACTTCCATCCATCCATGACACCTCTTTGGGTTTAGGGCAGGGATGGGGAACCTTTGGCCCTCCAGATGTTGCTTTGGCTGTCCAGGCATGATGCGAATTGTAGTTTTGCAACAGCTGGTGGGCCAAAGGTTCCCCATCCCTGGTTTAGGGGGGATTAGCATTATTATTTGGCTTATGATGCTAGTATTAATGCTGAGGTTAGAGCATTGGTTAATATTGGGCCTAGGCTAGGTTCACACAGCCATCCCAGGTTTATGTCACCACCCCATCCCCCTGCCCACACATACTGCAGTGTACAGCAGCAGCTCCATTCTCCTTAATGGCCTGTATGTAGTTATCTAGTGATCACATTTGAGCCGCTTCCCCCATGTACAGGTTACTAAGGTGTGTTCACAATAGCGGACATCTCTATTTTGGCTGAATCTTAGGCCATCCATTCATATCCCATTGTGAACCCAGCCATACGATGCAGAGGTAATGCTGGGCTATAATAAGGGTTGGGGTTAGCCTGTTGTCTTAGACAGCTGTTCATTGATCTGATGAATGTATGGAGACAACAATGCTCTCCTCTCTGTCCTCTGTGTTATCATTAACAGGAAACAAATACCCCCCGACCCCCACCGCAAGGAAAGAAAACAACAAAAAACGTCACCAGAAGAGGAGGGACAAGATCTCTTTGTGTCCAAGGCCGAGAAATGTGAATGTCAAATGAAGACCATCCCCCCCCCCCAACCCATGATCACTGTTAGACAGATAAGCAATGGTCTCTGCAGACCTATCTATATACACACAGATCTATATTATAGTTATCTACCTAGGTACATATATCTATATAATATGCTATATATATCATATCTGTCATATCTGTCTAGTATTTATCCATCTATCTCCTATCTATCTATCTATCTATCTATCTATCTATCGATCTTTCATCTATCTATCTATCTATCTATCTATCTATCTATCTATCTATCGATCTTTCATCTATCTATCTATCTATCTATCTATCTATCTATCTATCTATCTATCATTTATTTCCTATCTATCTATGTACACACATCTATCTATCTATCTATCTATCTATCTCCTATCTCTCATCTATCTTCTATCTATCTATCTATCTATCTATCTATCTATCTATCTATCTATCTATCTATCTATCATCTATCTATCTATCTATCTATCTATCTATCTATCTCCTATCTATCTATGTACACACATCTATCTATCTATCTATCTATCTATCTATCTATCTATCTATCTATCTATCTATCTATCTCTCTATCTATCTCTCTATCTATGTACAAACATCGATCTATCTATCATCTATCTATCTATCTATCTATCTATCTATCTATCTATCTATCTATAATACTTATATTATAACTGGTAAAGTGCTGTAGTATAAGTTGGTGCTATTTAAATATGATTCCCATTCACTATTCCACGTGCTGCATGAATTTAAAGGCACAGCAACATTTCATTCTTTCATAGATAAATGTTACCTCCCACCTCAGTGCTGCCCGATGCAGCTGCCCCCTCTGCCTTCTGTCCCTCCTGACCCTGATTTATACATTGCCTTGTGCATCTCTAGCTCCCCCTGGAAGCATCACAGAAGAACTACAAGTCCTAGAATGCCTCTTTGTCATGTTTCTGGTCTCCATGTCAGTATTGTTTGGGATTCCTTGATTCCTTCTGGTCCCACAAAACAATGACAGAAATGTCACCATTGCATCAGCATTATCATGAACAGACATTATACGTTATATAGATTATATTCATGATAGAGTTAATGTATAGATATGATTGTGATCAGTTTACAATGAGGGTTGGAATTGGACGATAACAAGAAAGCGCCTGTCCAGTCCAAGGTGGAGACCTTATGCTCTTTTTCTTGGTTCTGACAGGTCCAAAAAGATGCATAGATCCCGTCCCTGGAAAGTCCCTCGAAAGGGAATGAGAAAAATCTGGCAGCTCATCAGGGATTTTAGTATTCTTTACATGGCTCAGATTTAGGCTTTTTACCCTGCAGCCCTATGAGGTCAGGTAAGCAGCTTGCAGAGCTGTCAGTGCAGAGGCCATTGGTGTTCCCTACAGGACTGACATAAAGCCATGTCTTAGTGAATAAAGAAATGTAGATACTATGCGCCCTGAAATGCACCTGTCAGTGGCCCTGCCTGAGGCCCGCTGCTGTTCCTGCGCCTTCAAACTAATTCTCGAATCAACCAGACAGCGGAACATTCTACAAAAAGTGAAGAGGAGCAAAAGCTTCTCCAGGAGCCTAAAAGTAGTCACTGACAGCAGCAGTGCTCCTAAAAGGGCTTCTTCATTATGGAAGAGTAAAAGGGGTGGGATTCAGACGCGACCGGCGTCATTATGTGCATCATTGTTTGTGTCTCATGTTCCGGTTCCATCTAGAACCTTGTCAGGACAACATTGTATTAGATTTCTGGAGATGGGATGATTCCGAGTCAGAAAGAAATCATAATTTTTTTCCCTTAGTATGGGATTGTTTGCCTTCTTCTGGATCAAGTAGGGTTATAGATTGGACTTGTCCACTTTCAACATTATCTGCTATATAACTATTACACTAGGGCTCCAATGGGCCCTTGGAGTCGGCAAAGACCTGAAAAATAGCACAACTGGAATCTCATGTTGTATCAGGTCTAAGAGAAAGTAACTAGAGGGTACTATAATGGTGATGCCAGGGACAATTCTACCACTGCTACAGCACATAGGGTAACTCCTTCTGCCCCTGTCACTGCTTAGGTGTCAGGGGTCCGGCCTGCTGTCATCATCAACATAATCAACATTTACTAATATTGCCTTTATGGGCCCATTGTGGAATCGGATGCTAGAAGTCGTTTTTATGAGTTTGGGCCAAACCTCTGGTTCCTGTACCCTATCCATCAAAATTGGGTCCTTCTTCCATCTGTGGCCCTTTACATAAAGGACAATACACGACAGTGCTATTAGTGTAAGCGATATTGTGCATGGACTGGCATGACGTCACATCCCACATGAACCTCAGGGCTCTGTGTACACAAAAATAGGGGCCCTAAAAGGCTCCATCACCTGGATATAAGGCGATTTATTTCTCACTCATTTCTGACCTCACAAAAATTATTTGGGGCAACTCATTGCATCCCACTAAGACTGATGGACGTCAAGCTATTTCTAGGGATCTCCAGAAATCATCCGCACGAGAGGCCTTGCTATCGAGATATGTTATATAAGGCCAGACGCTAAGAAAGTGAAAGGCTATAGGATTAGTGGAGGTGACCAAGGACACGCAATCCACATTCTGCAGTAGTAATGATGGAGATGTAACGGAAGAGGCCATATGATCGCTCGATTTCCATACTCTGCAGACAATGGAAGGGTTAATGATGGATATGTCATGGAGGACGACATACAATGCATGAATGTCTACACTCTGCAGGCAATGGAAGCGTTAATGTCATGAAGGAGGCCATGCAATCCCTGACATCCTACCAAGAAATAGTATCTTGGATGAAGCCAGGAGCAGAGGCCATAACCATGAACGTTCCCCATTAGAAGGATCAATGTCATCAGGTTATAGCTGCTGTGTCATTATCCTGACCCCCCTGAAATAAGGCCCTATCGGTGTGACGTCACATATAGCGCCTATCTGGACTGACCTGCCGTGTTGGATCTCTTGGTGCTGGAAGCCTCAGTCGGGGTCTCCAGTGGTCTCTTCCTTGAGTCTGATGCCTCCGTCTCCATCTGTGGGGTTTGCTGTTGCTGCTGTGCAGGGGGATAGGGAGTGTTCTGGTGGAGAGACCCTCCAGCCATTGTGGCCCTAGAGGCAGTGACTGAGGACTAAAGAGTAGAAAGCCAGAGAGCAGAGTGGGGGGTGGCGGGGGTCTCACAGTTCCATCAATGCAGAAGGTCTCCTGGGCTGTGATGATGCTGGAGCCCCCGGTGTGTGTCCTCCCAGCCTCTCTTATTGCTGTTTCTTCATTTCATATTATCCCTCCCCCACAGCTGAGGACAAAAAAAAATCAGGGATGGAAAAGACAAAGGGAGGAAGGAAATGGGATGTGTGAGGGTTTATACTGAGAAGAGGATGAGAGGGGGAGGGGGCTGCAGGGAAGAGGGGGATGTAAGATTTGGGGGATTCAATCTGATCAGATCCTGGAATTAAGATGAGGGGATCAGTCCTGGATGAGGCAAAGAATTAGCATCTCTATAGAGAGGAGCTGGGGGCAGAGGGCCAGGGGCTGACGTCAGGATGCAGAGCCTGGAATTGGTCAGGAGCAGCCCCCCTCTCTACACACCCCCGGCCCCTGATAGGCAGACACTCTCCAGGCTTTATTCTAAGGATGAGGATAAAGCAGCAAGTGCATCCCACCAGAGAGCAGGGGACGAGGCCGAGAAGCCTCCACCCCAGGCTGTAGGAGGCTTCAGAGCTCAGGCCAACCCAGCCGTCAGAGATCAGGAAGGGGGTCACTGTCAGGGGGTTCACACTATAGGGGGAGGTCACAGTCTGGAGCACAGGAGGTCATAGTTTGGGGAGAGGTTTTAATATGAAGGGAGGTTATAGTCTGGTGGGAGGACATTATGGACCTGGGGGTCACAGAGTAAGGTCATAGACATGGGAAAAGGTTAAGGGCCCAATTACACGGGAAGATTATCGTGCGAAACATCGTTATATCGTTCGAATTTAAACGATAATCGTTCTGTGTAATTGCAGGCAGTGATCGAAAAATCGTTTGCGCCTCGTTGATCGTTGATTTAGATCTGAACCTAAAATTATCGTTAATCTTTCGCTGTAATTCCACATTCGTTCGCTCAAGTTCCGCATTTGTTCACTAATCGTTCAGTGTAATTGTACATTGTCCATTGTTTTGCTGGGATCAGAAGGAATAAACGATCATAGGAACGATCGCAACTAACGACTATCGTCCTGTGTAATATGGTGAACGATTTCAGGTTGACGATAAACAATCTTGTTTGCGATCGTTTAACGTTAATCGTTAAAAATCTATGAGCCCTATTCCACGGGACGATTATCGTTCAAAAATTGTTAGATCGTTCGGATTTGAATGATAATCGTTTTGTTTAATAGCAGGCAACGATTAAACGACTAACAAGAAATCATTGATCATTTAATAGGATCTGGACCTAATTTTATCGTTTGATCATTCGCAAATCGTTCAGTGGAATAAGAAGTCATAGCTAAAACATACGCAACAGCGACGACTAAACAACTGCAAGAACGATCATAAATAACAATCATAGTTCCGTGTAATTGGGTGAACAATTACGGGTCGTTTGCCGTAGCAGTCGTTTAAGATTGTTTATCGTTAATCGTTAGTCGTTAAAAAAATCGCTTGGTGTAATAGTACCCTAAGAGCTGGGATGTTAGAATGTGTGTGTCACTGGTCCAGAGTCCCCGGGAGAAGTGCCCTATGATGTCACCTTGTGAGACCAGTGATTGGCTGCAGCATCTGGTGACATCAGCGGGGCACTTCTACCACAGACGCTGTACACCTCCTTTTATACGCACAGATAAATCGCCTAACCGCTTGTTGCGTATGACAACTGATGATTTTTTCTTTTAAACGATAATCATTTAGTCAAGAAGATAAATCGTTTTGAAAAGTCGTTGCGATCGTACTTGCACTCATATATCCTGTAAATGATACTCGTTTACACTGAAAGACTTGAGAACGATTAACAATGATTTTAAGGGACAGCTCAAAAGATGAGATTAGTGACATTGGAACGATCTGTCGTTCGTTGTTTGTTCACTGTCGTGTTTACACCAGGAGTCAACAATTTTTTGCACAATAATCGTCCCCTGTAAACGACCCTTAAAAGGGGTTGTCTGGGCAGCAGGGGGTGGTATAAACATAATACTCTGTCATTTTCCAAAGAGTCTGTGAGGAATGAAAGGTGGAATCTGATTGGTTGCTAGGGGCAACTGAGCCAGTCTCACTTTACACCATGTTTGATAAATCTCCCCACGGGCATTATGTAGATATTTTTGAGACACCGACCACCTACCTAACCAATATACACACCAAGGGGGAGATTTATCAAACATGGTGTAAAGTGAAACTGGCTCAGTTGCCCCTAGCAACCAATCAGATTCCACCTTTCATTCCTCACAGACTCTTTGGAAAATGAAAGGTGGAATCTGATTGGTTGCTAGGGGCAACTGAGCCAGTTTCACTTGACACCACGTTTGATAAATCTCCCCCCAAGTGTCCTCCTTCATGGCAGGATAATGCCCCAGCCACATTGCTGCAGACATCGTTCAGGAATAAGGAACATGACTAAGGGTGGTATTAGATAAAGATTTTCCTGTTCTCCGAATTTTCGCTTTTGAGAACGATCGGAAATCGCTCACTGCAACACACAATCATTGTTAACTATCATTATTGTCGTCACCATACGCTCACTCAGGATAACCCACAAAGCATGTTTAGGCTATGTTCACACTACGTATAAGTACGGCCATTGTTGCCATCGGCAACAACGGCCGTACTTTATGCGCCTGTGAACACTGTCTGTTGATCTATGGGATCCCGGCCGGAGTGTACACACATAGTATACGCTCCGGCCAGGATCCCATGCGGCGCCGCAAATAACTGACATGTCAGTTTTCTGAGGCCGCAATTCAAGAATATTCCAAGATGTAATACAAACCATGAAAACCAAATAAAAACCTCACAACACACACACACACACACATATATATATATATATATATATATATATATATATATATATAATCTTTATGTATATTGGTGTAGTCCTTATTTATGTATTTATGATTTATGTTATATACCTGCATATATCAGTGTAAGTCACATATATCAGCATGTACCCCATGTATATCAGTGTATTCAAGGATTCTTCTGTGTCTTTCAGGGTATACTAGCGAGTACTTCCCGTGTACAATGGGTTTGTCTTCGGTTGTAGACTTCACGTCAGTTCCGATGGGAGGTAAAAGGATAGAAATGCATCAAGAGGGGGCAGATGAGGTTTGCAAGGGGGATTCATAGACAAAGAAAGCTGCATCAATAGAGTGGAGGAGGCAGGGAAAGTCTGGGCATGGGGAGGGGGACCCCTGCAGTGGGGGAAGACGCCTTCTGAATGTTAAGTTCCAGGCTTCTTTGTACCAGATCCCATCTGTGACCCCCCCACCCCCCCCCCCCCACCATCTATTCACCAATTGTCTGGTCACATCTGCATTACAAGTGCTCACATGCTAGACATTCAGGGGCATTAGTGACAGATCCTTGTACATGTCAGACACCATCACACACCCCGACATGAGCTGCACCCTATCACTTACATACGGTAGAGGCCTTATATATAGGGCACATAATTGTCAGCATACCAAGAAAGGATACGCCATGATCCCCTTCTCTGGGAATACCATTGACATTATTAGGCATATCAATGACATCACTGGGGATACCCACATCATCACTGAGGATGCCTGCAAAATCACCCATATAACTTCACTGGGAATCCCGAAGACATTAGTGATTAGTATAATAATGGTAGTAGCCCTGTGGCAGGTGACTAGTATAGTATGTGTAGTACCCCTTTGTCTGGTAATTGGTATACTAATAATAATACCCCTTATGTCAGGTGACTAGTATAGTATGGGTAGTATCCCTCCGCCCAGTGATTGGTATACTAATAATAATACCCCTTATGTCAGGTGACTAGTATAGCATGGGTAGTACCCCTCCACCCAGTAATTGGTATACTAATGATAATACCCCTTATGTCAGGTGACTAGTATAGTATGGGTAGTACCCCTCTGTCTGGTAATTGGTATACTAATAATAATACCCGTTATGTCAGGTGACTAGTATAGTATGGGTAGTACCCCTCCACCCAGTAATTGGTATACTAATGATAATACCCCTTATGTCAGGTGAAGAGTATAGTATGGGTAGTATCCCTCTGCCCAGTAATTGGTATACTAATGATAATATTCCTCTGGCAGGTGACTAGTATATTATGGGTAGTACCCTTCTACCCAGTAATTGGTATACTAATGATAATGTCCCTCTGGCAGGTGACTAGTATATTATGGGTAGTACCCCTCCGCCCAGTAATTGGTATACTAATGATAATATCCCTCTGGCAGGTGACTAGTATATTATGGGTAGTACCCCTCTGCCTGGTGATTGGTATACTAATGATAATATCCCTCTGGCAGGTGACTAGTATATTATGGGTAGTATCCCTCCGCCCAGTAATTGGTATACTAATGATAATATCCCTCTGGCAGGTGACTACTGTAGTACGGGTAGTATCCCTCCGCCAAGTGATTGGTATACTAATGATAATATCCCTCTGGCAGGTGACTAGTATATTATGGGTAGCATCCCTCCGCCCAGTAATTGGTATACTAATGATAATATCCCTCTGGCAGGTGACTAGTATATTATGGGTAGTACCCCTCTGCCTTATGATTGGTATACTAATGATAATATCCCTCTGGCAGGTGACTAGTATATTACGGGTAGTATCCCTCCGCCAAGTGATTGGTATACTAATGATAATATCCCTCTGGCAGGTGACTAGTATATTACGGGTAGTATCCCTCCGCCAAGTGATTGGTATACTAATGATAATATCCGTCTGGCAGGGGATTAGTATAGTACGGTTAGTATCCCTCCGCCCAGGTATGTTATTGGGTGACAGAGCCTTAGTGACCCCTTTATTGGGTAAATTGGCAGTGACATTAAATCAGCAGAAACTACTGACCATAGGTAATTTCTGGGCAGCGGCTTTAATGGCACCAGGTCTCTTGCAGTGTAAGTCTCCTTGTATTGTGGCTTTTAGTCGCAGCATGAGGATGAAATTTGTTTCAATTTCATCCATTACACTACTATTGTATACCGAGACCAGCATTACCAATAATACCAGTATACAAGGGAGAAATATTCCACCACACCATGACCACTACTAATACGGCCATACTGTTACTGAATAAATGTAACTACTAGAGTCGTGGATCCACTGGACCACCGCTAGCGATGACGTAGCTGCACCAGGGAGCGCAATCTAAGGGGCCGCTGGTCTTCACCAGAGCCCGCCGCAAGGCGGGATGGACACAGGTTTGGACCCCTGGTTTGGCTTGCTAGTGGTGGCGGATGAGGTGTAGCAGGAAACAGGCAGGCCGGGACACAGCATGGCTCTAGGTAAGGATAGGGATAGTAGTCACGGGCAGGAACCGCTGATAGCAGGGAACACAGGCAGGAATCACGGCCAGGAGTCAGATGGGGCAAGGCAACTGAAGAACTGCCGAAAGCTTAGCCGGATCCATCTGTAAACCACGATCCGAAACTATATATCATAAGAAGGGAAGGCTAGAAAGATGGAACACACACTTCTCCAACTTGGCATACAGACAGTTGGCCCTCAAGCGTCGTAGTACCTGGCATACTTGAGCCACATGGGTCTGCAGATCGGGGGAGTAGACCAGGATGTCATCCAGGTACACAACGCAAATGTAATGGAGGTCCCGGAAAATATTTTTGACAAATTCCTGGAAGACCGCTGGGGCGTTGCATAGGCCAAAAGGCATGACCAGATACTCAAAATGCCCATCCCTGGTGTTGAAGGCAATCTTCCATTCATCAACAAGGATCAAGAAACAGAGTCTCGCACTCACCGGACTGAAGATGCAAGTGGTTTATTTCCGATACATCAGAGTAGGCTAGGCGGGGAGAGGGGAGATGGTGAAGCAGGTGTGTTCAGCAAGAGCAACAAAATGTTTCACGCCTACAGAGGCGCTTCGTCGGGCTAGGAACGCCCTGTGAGTGCTGGGGAGGTGCTTGAATAGCAATGCAGGTAACAATAAAGTTGTTGAAAGACAATCGATAAAGTTGTTACAAAGGACAAGAATAAAAAAACCATCAATAAAGTTGTTACAAAAGACAAGAATAAAAAAACCTACAACAAAAGCAAATAGACATTGCGGTCAGTTATAACAAAGTATTTAGATCGTTCCTCTCGTTCAGGCCACTTGGCCCGGTAGCATCTAAGCGTAGAATCCATCGGGTTTCTCGCTTAAGGAGAAGTTTTAGTCTATCCTCTCCATTGCTGGGGGGATCTATACGTTCTAGACCTATGAACCGTAATGACTTAGTGTCACTGTTATGAGCAGTACGTATATGATCGATCAGCCTGGGGACACCCTTACCCGTGCGGACAGAATACTGATGTTCTTTAAAACGTGTCCACATCGGACGTTTAGTTTTACCGACATAGTATCTGCCGCACGGGCAAAGGATGGCATAGACGACGTGGGTCGTTCTGCAGGTTATAAAGTCACGGACAAAACACTCTCTGCCTCCAAGGTTGACATAGGCTTTGTTCAACAGTTGGGGGCAGTAATGACAAGTGCCACATCGCTTGTTGCCTTCCGGCAGGTTGCGATCTAGCCAGTTCCTATTCGGAGTGGCGCGATTCTCAGTCAGGGAGTCGGCTATGGTGATGTTCTTTCTGAAAGTGATAAGTGGCTTCCGGTCAACTACCTCTCTAAGGTCACTATCATGCTGTAACAAAAACCAATGTCTTTTAATAATGTTGGTCACCATATCGTTTTGGTTGCTGTTCTGTAGCGCAAAAGTGAATCTTTTATTGCTAGGGTCGAAGACCTTCTTGGATTGTCTGTGGGATTTATCAGACAAGAGGGAGGTTCTGGGGAGAGTATTAGCCCTAGCGTGTGCCTCTTCTAGGAGGTGAGCTGGATAGCCTCTATTGAGCAAACGGGCCTTGAGGTTGGTAGCTTGCAGCTGAAAACCTTCTTCAGTACTGTTGATGCGTTTCAAACGTAGCATCTGACTGAAGGGTATTGACCTTTTAGTCTGCAAAGGATGGGAGCTGTTAAAATGTAACAAAGAATTTACGGCAGTTTTTTTACGGAAAACAGTGGTAGTAAGACCCTGGGGCGAGGCTTCAACTAAAACGTCAAGGAACTCAAGTGTATGGCCTCCAAAACAAAATGTAAAAAACATATTACGTGAGTTATGATCATTCAGAAAAGAAACAAAACCCTGAAATTCCTCTTTGGTGCCATTCCAAACAACAAAAATATCGTCCACATAACGGTGGAAAGAAACGATACCCGTGATGTAAGGATTGCATGGAGCAAAAACTAAATCCATTTCCAGTTGTGCCAGAAAGAGATTGGCATACGTGCAGGAGACCGGCGTGCCCATAGCGGTGCCGGTCTCCTGACGGTACCAATCTCCTCTGTAGGTAAAACAGTTGTTCCTCAACACAAATAACAAAGCGTCCCGTACAAAATTACGAAAGTTTAAAGGCTTGTCAAGGCGACCGAGGATGCAATCGACAGCCTCCACACCCGCATCATGAGGGATGCGGGTGTAGAGGCTCTCTACATCCACGGAGGCCAAGGCGAACTCGGGTTGCCAGTGGACATCGGCCAGAACCTGCAGGAAACTATTAGTATCTTTGAGATATGTGACAAAACATTGCAAAATAGGGCGAAGTGCCCAATCTAAGTACTGTGAGAGACCCTCGGTCACTGAGCCGACCGCCGAGATGATGGGACGACCCGGCGGGCGGCTCAGCGACTTATGGATCTTGGGGAGCAGATACCATTTGGGGGAACGGGGGGACTCGGGGATGAGCCGCTCGGCTGTTTTACGGTCTATGGCACCAGTCTGCACATGGGTGTGCAGCAAGGAGCGCAGCTGCTCCTTGATCGAGACTGTGGGGTCTCTACTCAGTCTACTATAAGTAGTAGTGTCCTGCAATTGTCGTGTTGCCTCTAGATGGTAATCTTCCTGGGTCATTATGACGGCAGCGCCGCCTTTGTCCGCACGGCGGACCAGCAAATCGGGCCTGGATTTAAGCCACTTCAAGGCTCGATGTTCACGGTCTGTCAAGTTGGAGGAAGGTGCCGGGTAGGAGAGTGCCTTGACATCTCTCAGGACAGCCTTGTGGAACAAATCCAATGGGCTCCCTGGGGTAACTTGGGGCGAAAAAGTGGAGGGGTTTCCCCCAGTAAAAGGGGTATCTGTGGATACCGAGACCGGGGTCATATCAACTTCAGTGGTATTGTTCGCCATGGAAATGAGGTCTGCAAGGCATCCTTGTTCACGGGTATCGAAGGTGGTTGGAGGAAAAAACCCCAGTGGACCGATGTGGTACTGTATATCAGAGACGCTGCTGGTGGGGTTTGTTTTTTTCTGCGTGGCGAAGAATTTATGGAGGTTAATCTTGCGTATTGCTTTATGTAAATCGCCTTCGAAGGTTGTGATGGAAAATTTTTCATTTATGCCATAATTGAGTCCTTTGTTGAACAAAGATTCGCATCCGTCCGGGAGGGTGACGTTTGTCAAATTGACCACCATTGGAGGGTCTACTGTCGCCGCCATGAGACCTGTTTTCTCTTCAGTGGGCCCCGATTGGGGCCGTCTCCTCTTCTTCCCACCCCTGCGGGTCGGCCGCCTAAAGGGGCTGACGTTTGGGGATAATTCGGCCCACTGTCAGACTGACTGGACTCGGAATCAGTTGTCCAGAAATCAGGTGTTCTCCTGGTCGGTTTAGGCTTCTTTCTGCCTTTTGTGTTCCAGTCAAAAATTCTCCCCTGGTCATAATCGGCTTTATCTCTCACGAACTTTTCCCTTTTCCGATCTTTAATGTCTGTTTGAAGAGTAACTAAACGCTTCTCTAGCTTGTTCAGAAAAACCGTAGACTCGTTATCGGGGAGTCTTGTCCGGTATTCCGTTTTGCTTTTTAGTAACTCTGTGGTGATCCGTTCATATTCAATTTGGCTTTTTTTCAGCACGATTTTAGTGAGGTTTAGAGCGTGCAGATGATGCGCCTCTTGCCATTCTCTCAAAAACGCCTCGTCGTCCTGGTATTGGGAAGGCGACTTGTAAGTGCGGAGTCCACGAGGGACCCGATTACTTTCCACGTAAGACTGCAGGGAATTCACAGTCCAGAAAGACTTGATTTCCTTTTCAGCTAAGGAACTGATCCGGTTTTCCAAGGACTTAAGTCCAATGACCTGCACCTCCTCCTTGCTGTTACAGGAGGTGAAGAACACACCTGCACCCACTCTCCCTGCGCTTAGAGCCTCTGTAGGTGCTGAAGCTCCTATGTCCATGCTGGGGTCCTGGTGTCCATCTGGTTGTGCCTGGGTCGGTGGAGGAAAAGACATAATGGTATACGTATGGTGAGAGTTCCGGCCGGCACTAACTACAAGGTACACCCAATGTGGGAAACCCGGGACTGGAGTATATAGCACACAAACTGTATCCAAACCGTGGAGCGGCGGTGCAGAGACAAAAAAGGCAGGATAAATGAACAAGGATCAAGAAACAGAGTCTCGCACTCACCGGACTGAAGATGCAAGTGGTTTATTTCCGATACATCAGAGTAGGCTAGGCGGGGAGAGGGGAGATGGTGAAGCAGGTGTGTTCAGCAAGAGCAACAAAATGTTTCACGCCTACAGAGGCGCTTCGTCGGGCTAGGAACGCCCTGTGAGTGCTGGGGAGGTGCTTAAATAGCAATGCAGGTAACAATAAAGTTGTTGAAAGACAATCGATAAAGTTGTTACAAAGGACAAGAATAAAAAAACCATCAATAAAGTTGTTACAAAAGACAAGAATAAAAAAACCTACAACAAAAGCAAATAGACATTGCGGTCAGTTATAACAAAGTATTTAGATCGTTCCTCTCGTTCAGGCCACTTGGCCCGGTAGCATCTAAGCGTAGAATCCATCGGGTTTCTCGCTTAAGGAGAAGTTTTAGTCTATCCTCTCCATTGCTGGGGGGATCTATACGTTCTAGACCTATGAACCGTAATGACTTAGTGTCACTGTTATGAGCAGTACGTATATGATCGATCAGCCTGGGGACACCCTTACCCGTGCGGACAGAATACTGATGTTCTTTAAAACGTGTCCACATCGGACGTTTAGTTTTACCGACATAGTATCTGCCGCACGGGCAAAGGATGGCATAGACGACGTGGGTCGTTCTGCAGGTTATAAAGTCACGGACAAAACACTCTCTGCCTCCAAGGTTGACATAGGCTTTGTTCAACAGTTGGGGGCAGTAATGACAAGTGCCACGTCGCTTGTTGCCTTCCGGCAGGTTGCGATCTAGCCAGTTCCTATTCGGAGTGGCGCGATTCTCAGTCAGGGAGTCGGCTATGGTGATGTTCTTTCTGAAAGTGATAAGTGGCTTCCGGTCAACTACCTCTCTAAGGTCACTATCATGCTGTAACAAAAACCAATGTCTTTTAATAATGTTGGTCACCATATCGTTTTGGTTGCTGTTCTGTAGCGCAAAAGTGAATCTTTTATTGCTAGGGTCGAAGACCTTCTTGGATTGTCTGTGGGATTTATCAGACAAGAGGGAGGTTCTGGGGAGAGTATTAGCCCTAGCGTGTGCCTCTTCTAGGAGGTGAGCTGGATAGCCTCTATTGAGCAAACGGGCCTTGAGGTTGGTAGCTTGCAGCTGAAAACCTTCTTCAGTACTGTTGATGCGTTTCAAACGTAGCATCTGACTGAAGGGTATTGACCTTTTAGTCTGCAAAGGATGGGAGCTGTTAAAATGTAACAAAGAATTTACGGCAGTTTTTTTACGGAAAACAGTGGTAGTAAGACCCTGGGGCGAGGCTTCAACTAAAACGTCAAGGAACTCAAGTGTATGGCCTCCAAAACAAAATGTAAAAAACATATTACGTGAGTTATGATCATTCAGAAAAGAAACAAAACCCTGAAATTCCTCTTTGGTGCCATTCCAAACAACAAAAATATCGTCCACATAACGGTGGAAAGAAACGATACCCGTGATGTAAGGATTGCATGGAGCAAAAACTAAATCCATTTCCAGTTGTGCCAGAAAGAGATTGGCATACGTGCAGGAGACCGGCGTGCCCATAGCGGTGCCGGTCTCCTGACGGTACCAATCTCCTCTGTAGGTAAAACAGTTGTTCCTCAACACAAATAACAAAGCGTCCCGTACAAAATTACGAAAGTTTAAAGGCTTGTCAAGGCGACCGAGGATGCAATCGACAGCCTCCACACCCGCATCATGAGGGATGCGGGTGTAGAGGCTCTCTACATCCACGGAGGCCAAGGCGAACTCGGGTTGCCAGTGGACATCGGCCAGAACCTGCAGGAAACTATTAGTATCTTTGAGATATGTGACAAAACATTGCAAAATAGGGCGAAGTGCCCAATCTAAGTACTGTGAGAGACCCTCGGTCACTGAGCCGACCGCCGAGATGATGGGACGACCCGGCGGGCGGCTCAGCGACTTATGGATCTTGGGGAGCAGATACCATTTGGGGGAACGGGGGGACTCGGGGATGAGCCGCTCGGCTGTTTTACGGTCTATGGCACCAGTCTGCACATGGGTGTGCAGCAAGGAGCGCAGCTGCTCCTTGATCGAGACTGTGGGGTCTCTACTCAGTCTACTATAAGTAGTAGTGTCCTGCAATTGTCGTGTTGCCTCTAGATGGTAATCTTCCTGGGTCATTATGACGGCAGCGCCGCCTTTGTCCGCACGGCGGACCAGCAAATCGGGCCTGGATTTAAGCCACTTCAAGGCTCGATGTTCACGGTCTGTCAAGTTGGAGGAAGGTGCCGGGTAGGAGAGTGCCTTGACATCTCTCAGGACAGCCTTGTGGAACAAATCCAATGGGCTCCCTGGGGTAACTTGGGGCGAAAAAGTGGAGGGGTTTCCCCCAGTAAAAGGGGTATCTGTGGATACCGAGACCGGGGTCATATCAACTTCAGTGGTATTGTTCGCCATGGAAATGAGGTCTGCAAGGCATCCTTGTTCACGGGTATCGAAGGTGGTTGGAGGAAAAAACCCCAGTGGACCGATGTGGTACTGTATATCAGAGACGCTGCTGGTGGGGTTTGTTTTTTTCTGCGTGGCGAAGAATTTATGGAGGTTAATCTTGCGTATTGCTTTATGTAAATCGCCTTCGAAGGGAAGGCTAGAAAGATGGAACACACACTTCTCCAACTTGGCATACAGACAGTTGGCCCTCAAGCGTCGTAGTACCTGGCATACTTGAGCCACATGGGTCTGCAGATCGGGGGAGTAGACCAGGATGTCATCCAGGTACACAACGCAAATGTAATGGAGGTCCCGGAAAATATTTTTGACAAATTCCTGGAAGACCGCTGGGGCGTTGCATAGGCCAAAAGGCATGACCAGATACTCAAAATGCCCATCCCTGGTGTTGAAGGCAATCTTCCATTCATCACCTTCACGAAACCTAATCAAATTATAAGTGCCCCTTAGGTTGAGCTTTGTGAAGATCCGGGCTCCTCGCAGATGGTCAAAAAGCTCAGAGGTCAAAGGCAGCCGGTAACGGTTCTTTACTGTGACCTTGTTAGGATCCCGGTAGTCAATACCGAGGTGGAGAGACCCATCTTTCTTCTGAACAAAGAAGAATCCGGCACCTGCAGGAGAGGTAGACTTGCGGACAAAACCCTTTTGCAGGTTCTCCTTAATATAGGATGACATGGCCTCTGTCTCCAGAACCGAGAGTGGATACACCCTACCATGAAGGGGTGCAGCGCCCGGAAGAAGATCTATAGGGCAGTTGTACGGCCGATGGGGTGGCAGAGTGTCAGCCTCTTTTTCAGAAAATACGTCCCCAGGTCTTGGTATTCGGATAAAAGGCCAGATTGAGGTGTCTTCAGGTATCAACCAGAACACTCCGATCCCCAATGCAAGATCTCCCCAGTCCTCCAATGTGGGCTGGGGGCATGAAGCTGCAACCAAGGAAGGCCCAACAAGATAGCTGAAGAAGAACGGGGCAAGACGTTTAAGATCATCTTCTCATAGTGCAGCGCCCCTACCTGAAGGGTCACTTGTTCGGTCTGGAACCGGATGACATCACTAAGGGACTCGCCAGTGACCGAAGAAATACTCAGTGTGCCAGCATGCGAAACTGGATGGCGTACTCGACCACAGAGGAGTTCTTCTGCCGCAAGTTGAAGAGGGCGATCTCTGCAGATGAAGCTCGAGCTGGCTCTTCAAACACGCTTTGAAACTCTGTCAGTAAGGCCCAGAGGTTGACAGTAACCGGGTCGTCTCTGTCCCACAATGGAGTTGCCCAAGCCAGAGCCTTTACCTCCAAGAGGCTGATGACGAATGCCACCTTGGAGCGCTTGGTGGTAAACTGGTTAGCCAGGAGCTCAATGTACATGGCACACTGGGTAACGAACCCTCTGCACAACTTGGGATCTCCATCTTACTTGGATGGGAGCACAAGACATAGATTTGGACCAAGGGGAGATGCCCCAGACGCCAGAGGTGGAGATGCTGGAGGTGACCTTTATACTGTGGCAGGCTGCTGTAAGGCAGCTGTCAACTGCTGGATCTGCTGAGCGACTCTGCGATGTCTGGCAATGTCGCGGATGTCTGGCACCTCGCCGGGATCCATGGTTGGAACCTACTGTAACGACTGGAGTCGTGGATCCACTGGACCACCGCTAGCGATGATGTACCGGCACCAGGGAGTGGAGTCTAAGGGGCTGGCGGGGTGGACTTACAGCAGCAGGCGACCCCCAGGTCGCTACCCCAGGTTTGGCTTGCTAATGGCGGCGGATGAGGTGTAGCAGGAAACAGGCAGTCGGGACACAGCAGGGCTCTAGGTAAGGATAGGGATAGCAGTCACGGGCATGAACCTCTGAGGGCAGGGTACATGGGCAGGAATCATGGAGAGCTGGGACCACACACACTATAGGAAGCATGCAGAGGCTCCAACAAAGCTAGGGCAGGACAGGTGCAGAAATTTATAGTGTGGAGGTATTTGGTTCATTAACCAATTTGGGATGTACTGTCCCTTTAAATTGCAATAGTGCCGGCGCGCGCGCTGTCTAGGAGACCGGGACGCGCGCACCAGCAAAAGCATGGAAGGGGAGAAGAGGAGCAGCAGCGCGGCTGCATTGGGAGGTGAGAGCGGGGCTGGGGACCAGAGCAGCAACGCGGCCGCCTCTGTGACAATAAAATCCTATACTATCCTTATATCCTACCTTTAGCCCCTATACAATGACCATACAGTGGCAGATATCAGCTCTGCAAACAGTACAAACAACAACAGTGATTTATATCCAGTAACTCTCAGGGGGCATTTATTCTCCATGTAGACACCCTCCCCCAAGCAAATAATATCACCTAAGTAGGTAATCCACTGTAGGTAGCCCCTCATGTACAGTAGGTGATCCCCTTGTATGTAGGTAGCAGGGCCGGCCTTAGGGTAGATGGCGCCCTGTGCAAAACTTTCTTTCGGCGCCCCCCCCCCCCCCATGATACCCCATAATAGTGACATAGACTAAATCCCACAGCCTCCCACCCCTCCAGACAACCCCCCACAATCAAACCACAAATGTAGTGTGAGGATGAAGGATTTAGATATGGTAGACTAAATCCTACTACAATGAGCGCCACCTCTAAAGCCAAGCCCTCTAAACCACCCGACCCCTGATCAAGGTATTTACCCGCGCACAGGAAGACAGGTGCCTCCGCGACCGTCCTTGGCTTTCCTGATTGGCGCTCCTGCAGACAATTGTACACAGGGTCGTAGCTAGTTGTTCAGTCTATGGAGGGGCAAGCAAGTCTGAGTGGGCCCCTAACCGATTATGTTACCCATAGGGAACATAAGCAAGTTACCATGCCTATCTATCTATCTAGTTAGGTGACCTCCATCATACTGACAACAAGATGCTGTGAAATCTGGGTGACCTCCATCATACTGAGTACAAGATGCCGGAAAAGCTGGATGACCACCATCATACTGACTACTATACAAGATGCTGGAAAGCTGGGTGACCTCCATTATACTGACTACTATACAAGATGCTGGAAAAGCTGGGTAACCCCATCATACTGACTACTATACAGGATGCTGGGAAAGCTGGGTGACCTCCATATACTGACTACTATACAAGATGCTAGGAAAGCTGGGTGACCTCCATTATACTGACTACTATACATGATGCTGGAAAGCTGGGTGACCTCCATATACTGACTACTATACAAGATGCTAGGAAAGCTGGGTGATCGCCATTATACTGACTACTATACATGATGCTGGAAAGCTGGGTGACCACTATTATACTGACTACTATACAGGATTCTGGGAAAGCTGGGTGACCTCCATTATACTGACTACTATACAAGATGCTAGGAAAGCTGGGTGACCTCCATCATACTGACTACTATACAAGATGCTGAGAAAGCTGGGTGACCTCCATTATACTAACTACTATACATGATGCTAGGAAAGCTGGGTGACCTCCATTATACTGACTTCAAGATGCTGGGAAAGCTGGGTGACCTCCATTACACTGACATACAGGATGCTAGGAAAGCTGGGTGACCTCCATTACACTGACATACAGGATGCTGGGAAAGCTGGGTGACCCCATAATACTGACTACGATAAATCATTGCCAATCACAAATGTCATATAATTTTACTAGCCCAGGAAAGACTCCTTCCAGCCAGCAGCATATGGCAGTAGTATCAGTGCTGAGCACAGGCTGCTGTTGCTGGCTCTGGTTCGTAGCATGGACAGTGGTCTGTCCCAGCACACTGAGGGATGTGGCTGCTGCTATGTCCCTAGGCTATTCTCACTTTAGGCCCACTCTCTCCTTTATCTACCTCTCTTAACCTGCTGCTTCTCAGCAGGATAATGAAGACTGCACTCAGTGTCCCACTCGCGGTTGGCGGCGGGGGGCGGGGCTTGTATACAGGGGGCGGCGCTTACCGGGACATACTCGGAACAGTAATTTACCAGGTCCCCAGTAAGCTCGGTAGGCGGGAGCGCCTCCCTATTGGCTGCACATCTAGCTTACACATAGGAATCTCTAAGCTAGATGTGCTGCCTGTCTGCAGGAGCGCCCCAAAGCAACCAGCATGGGAGGAGGGGAAGCGGCCAGCTAGAGGGGCGCTCCGGCAGACACACAACACATGTAACTTACAGATTCCCATGTCTAAGTTATATGTGCAGCTCTCTGTCAGCCAGAGCGCCCCCTAGCTGGCCAGGAGTGATGCGCCCTGTGCAATTGCACAGGTCGCACACCCCAAAGGCCGGCCCTGGTAGGTAGTCCCCGCATGTAGGTAATTCCCCAGTAGACACCCCCTCCCTTTGTTTAAAAAAAAACAAACATACTTACCCAGCTCGGACGCAGTCCCCCGATGACGCTTCTTCCTCTATGTTCTGCATGCGCACGAGTGACATTGCTTTTGTGCTAGGGAGCTGGGGGAAAGGAGCACTCTGTAATGGCATACAGCAGCTGATAACTACTTTTATGTCATTCTCTTTATAACTTTGTAAGGGCCCATCTACAATACGGAAAACAGGCATATTGCATTCTTTGAGTCAAGTGGCACGGAGAGCAGAGATGCCCAAGACACCCCACTGAAAGAGATAGCAGGCGGGATTCCGATCGGAGTCCGTGGGTGTGAGGTCTGCTCGGAATGTCAGCCTGTTTTCTGTACCAGTTGATTTCAAAACCTTTTTTGAGTGCTGCGTGAATCTGTTCATTTCTATGTAAATATTAATGGTATTACCCCTCTGCCAGGTGTAGAGTATGGTATAATAACATGTGTCTGCCTGATGAGTAGTATAGTAATGGTATTCGACATCCGACATGGAGAGAGAGGAGCGGCTGCACATCACACCTATGGCTGATACTAATGCTGCTAAGCCCATTTTAAAAAAACAACTTCAGGATGTTGGAATATGAATTGATCAAGCCATACCGCCCCGTGTACCAACGTGCAGGTCTCCTGGTTCACACGGGTCCCTACGCTAGCTCCACACCGTGTCGGTCAGCGACCACCACCCCCGCAAAGCGTGCAACTGCAGGGAAGGGAGGCCATGGAATGGCCCTGCAACCCCCATGTCACAGGACCAGACCCAAAGTGCCCCCCCAAATAGTAATGGTATTACCCCTCTGCCAGGTGACTAGTATGGTATAATAACATGTGTCTGCCTGATGAGTAGTATAGTAATGGTATTACCCCTCTGCCATGTGACTAGTATGGTAATAATAACATGTGTCAGCCTGATGAGTGTGGTGCAGCCCCGGTGTAAGGCTCGACTGGTCACTTGCTAGATGGTGAAGTGTGACTCCACTACAGTGGTGGTTGGCCAGGGTATAGCTCAGCCAGATGTTAGGTTGTTGTGACGCCAGTGCCAGTTGGGCACACAGGTATGGTGACCCATTCCCCTGTGGTCGGTGACCTGCCGGCCTGTGAGAAGGGTCCCTTGGGCGCTTATCATGGTTGCCCGGAGTGGAGTTATGAGCCATCCGGACTATCGGTACCACCACCCACAGAAAGGGGGGAGGACCCAAGGACGGTGTAACTACTGTGTAGGTGCTTAAGCAATAATCTCTGAGTCCCATTACCATAAATAAACTCTCTTTTACTTTAGAAATACTTGATACAGTGATATACAATGGACTTCAGACTTGACAATATACTTTGGACTTGACTGAAAAGACTTGTGCTGAGGGCTTGAGAGGTAGAACAGCCGTGCTGGCTTAGTTGCGTGCTGAGAAGTAGACTAAGGGCAGAGGAGTAGAGAGGAGGATGTTGAGAGAGTCCCAACCCAATGTAGTACTGTGCTTTGCCAGAACTTTAAAAATAGAATAGTAGAATACTTGAGAGTAGAGAGAATACTTGTTCCCGTGTTTCAACCTTTTTGTCTTTGCACCACCTATTTTTGTCGGGTGACCCATCCTAGAAGGTGACACAAGCCCCAGACCTTGTTACCTGGGTTGAGCAGAGTGGCCAAGGTTTCCTGGTTACACCCGCGCTGCAAGGTAGAGTACGTAGGCTTCTAGCAACTTTGCTCTATCCGGATCATTTCCTCTTTCTTCAGGATACTGTCCTGCACCTTTAGACTTGTTCACGGCATGGGGTTGCATGATCCCTGACTTGTCCTCTCTGAGAGTGTCTAGCACTGCATAGTGTGTGGAAGTGCTGCTTTCAAGAAAAGAGTGTCCTTGTCTCCCATGTGCGTCTGTTCACTACCACACCGCAGACTACACTAGACTTCGGCTCTAACAGGGGACCTGGCATAAGCTGTAGGGACCGTTCTGGCTTGCGTTCTCTCCTTACAGGAACCAAAATAAGACTCCCTAACACTTCCTCTCCCCATGTGACTACCTTCTACAGGGTATGTAATACCTGCTGTGAGTGGGTAAGAAGAGAGTGCAGAGAAGGAAGGAGAAAAGTGATAGGTAGAGAAGAGGAAGAGCTCTCATTGGTGCACAAATCACAAACAACAATAACCCATTGAGTACTACAGCTGTGCAATACATAGGTACAAGACATACATATTAGCGACATCTAGTGGCAAAACTTTGGTACGACTGCTTCACCACTTTTACTTAGAGTACAGGCTTTTGTGAACGGTGTATACATCAGCAACACCCGTGGTGGGACACCACAATGAGTATAGTGTATATATGAATAGTAATGGTATTACCCCTCTGTCAGGTGATTAGTATGGTATAATAACATGTGTCTGCCTGATGAGTAGTATAGTAATGGTATTACCCCTCTGTCAGGTGATTAGTATGGTATAATAACATGTGTCTGTCTGATGAGTAGTATAGTAATGGTATTACCCCTCTGCTAGGTGATTAGTATGGTATAATAACATGTGTCTGCCTGATGAGTAGCATAGTAATGGTATTACCCCTCTCTCAGGTGATTAGTATGGTATAATAACATGTGTCTGCCTGATGAGTAGCATAGTAATGGTATTACCCCTCTGCCAGGTGATTAGTATGGTAATATTGTGTCTTCCTTGCGGTCACAAGAGGCAATCCAGCCCCCAGCTGATGCTGCGCTCCCTAGGGGGGGTGTCCCACACCCGGCTGGCGCACGCATCAGATAGCTCTGTGTGCACCGGGGGGCCGGAACTTCCCGTACAGAGAGCACGTTTCAGAGACGCTCCCTGTACGGTAAGTACCGGCCCCGGCGCACACTGAGCTTTCTGATGCGTGTGCCAGCCGGATGCGGGACAGGAAGCAGAGTGTCAGCCAGGGGCAGAAGAGGAGAAGGCAGCAGCAATGGGGGAGCGAGTGGTTAGGTGAGTTCTGTTGTTTTTTTTCTTTTATCTGCACGGGGTCTATCTATAAGGGGGGACTACACAGGGACTATCTATAAGGGGGATAATATTGGGGCAATCTAAAAGGGGGGTATTAGGGGGACCATCTATAAGGGGGCTAACAAGGGGGCATCTATAAGGGAGCTAACAAAGGGGCATCTATAAGGGGGCTAACAGGGGGGCATCTATACATCTATAAGGGGGCTAACAGGGGGGCATTTATAAGGGGGCTAACAGGGGCATCTATAAGGGGGCTAACAGGGGGCCATCTATAAGGGCGATACATGGGGGCATCTATAAGGGAGATAACATGGGGGGCATCTATAAGGGGGCTGACAGGGGGGCATCATGAGGGGGATAACAAGGGCCATCTATAAGAGGGAATACACAGAGGGGCCATCTATAAGGAGGCTACATAGAGGAAGGTATATACTATAAGGGGGGTCACATAGAGTCAGCCTACCCACTAAATGAGGGTGTAAAGGGGCCAATACAGATGTGCAGTTTGTAGAGAGATGAGGATGGTGAGGAGTGAGGACCCTAATATGTTTCTCTGGCACAAGTTCTTGTGATGGCCCAGGGCAGATGGAGAAGAAGATGAAAAGGGAAGAACTCTGATCAGAGAAGATGTCCCCCTGTGAGTTACCTGATGTAACTGCACTGTAGTGTATATGGTGTATAGACCCTGTGTAGAGCTGGTAGGGGTTGATGTTTTTGTTCTATCCCCTATTAGTGATGTTCTGGGGTCACTTCCCTACACTGAGCCCCCACAGATCTATGTATTCTGATCTTCCACAACGCCTCCAGTGTATAATGCACCTAGGACCCAACTACAACAGCTGCAGGCACTACAACTCCCAGCATTTACTGACAGTCTGCAGCCCTCAGGATATGCTGGGAGTTGTAGTACAGTAAAGAGACAATCCTCTGATAACTGCCTCTGTAGACAGATGTATTGCTGGACCTTCAGGGCTGATGGTTGTTACCCACAGATTGCAGCCACCAGGAGACTCTGCATACAGTGATTTATTAAAGGGTTGTCCTCTCAGAGACTACAACTTCCAGCATACCCTGAGAGCTGGGATTTGTCACAGAAACAGATGAATCCAGGAAAGAACAGGGTCAGCATGTCGTCCACCGCTGCGATCTTAACTGTAACTATGTGTGCTCGTAACGAGCGCACATAGTTACAGCCATTGGCTCCCTCCCTGTCAGTCACTCTTGTGGCCGCAGGAAGTGTTTCCCCTGCAGTCACAAGAGGCCGCTCTGTGTCCCTGGTGCCGGCGCTCTACAGGAGTCACTGAAGCGCCGGTGCCATGACAACGGGAGAGCGGCCTCTTGTGACCGCAGGGAAAACACTTCCTGCGGCCACAAGAGGGAAGAGAAGACACGAGAAGAGAAGAAGAGATGCCCGGACCCAGGTGAGTAAAAGTTTTTGTGTTCTTTTTTGTGTTATATACTATATGGGAGGAAGAGCACACAGCGGGGGTCTATATAACAGGGGGGAGCGCACAGTGGGGTCTATATAAACGGGGGGAACACACAGTGGGGGTCTATATAAACGGGGGGAGCACACAGGGGGGTCTATATACTACTGGGGGCAGCACACAAGGGGTATATACTACTGGGGGCAGCACACAAGCGGTATATACTACTGGCGGCAGCGCACAAGGGGTCTATATAACTGGGGGCAGCACACAGCAGTCTTTATTACATTGGGACTGCACAGAACTGCCTATATGCCTTACTACTATACTGGGGCACAGAACATAACTAATTATTAAGTGGGGGCGCAGGGATACCTTAAATCTGTGGGGGCACTGAAAGGTGTAACTACTATATAGGGGTACAGGGGACCTAACTACTGTATGTGTTGGAGCCTAAAATATTTCTCTGACAGATTCTGAAGGGAAGATTGCTGGATGGAGAGAGAGAGAAAGAAAAAGAAGTAAAAGCCGCTGATCAGAGAAGATGCAACCTGTGAGTGACTGGATGTAACTGCACTCTGTTATAGGCTTTTAGTGATAGTGGTCATAGTGTGGCAGTATTATGTAATGGCATCAGGCATCATTGGTGATATCTTCCTGTTTTGTTCAGAGCAGTTTTGAGGCAATATGTAATCTCTGTATGGTGGCAGGAGGGTTATAAGAGGACTACTGGGGGGGGGGGGGCGGACATGGCTTTGCTTGGGGCCCCAGAAATGCCAAGACCACCCCTGAGTAATAGTAATGTAAATACTAAGCAAATAGAGAAGTGGCACTCACCACGATACAGCCGAGCAAACGCTTTATTCAATACACTGTTGACCTGGCATGGAAGGGGGAAGGTGGAGGAGCAGGTGCAGTCCTACACATTGTCTAGCACCTGCTCCTCCACCTTCCCCCTTCCATGCCGGATCAACAATGTATTGATTAAAGAGTTTGTTCGGCTGTATCGTGGTGAGTGCCACTTCTCTATTTGCTAAGTATTCACATTATGCTGTCTATGCCTTTGCTGTTGAGCACCCCTGCAGCTTCCGTTTGCATGACTGTCTAGTTGCATTAAGCTGTTCAGTCCTACACCTCCAGTGCGATGTGAAGCAGGGGTGGATTAACTTTACCATAGGCCCCGGGCTGTTCATCAAGCCTGGGCCCCCCCAACCCACTGTAACTACGGCAGCACTAGCGTGGTGTTCATAGTAGAGGATGGATACTGTCATAATCCCCTGATTTGTGCAAAATTGTGGTAAAAAAAACAGAAATTTTTTGCAGCTCATGGCAGAACTGTAGCCAAGAGACAATACATCACTGAGAGTATAAGTCTGTTTGGGTGGCCATGGGCCCCCTAGGAGCTCAGGGCCCTGGGCTACCGCCCGAAACGGACCTATTCTGATCCGCTACTGGTATGAAGTAATGCCGGATACCTGCTGTCTCACTTTGTTGATAATAATAGTAGTACAGCTGTGCCTGATGGATAGCATAGTAATAGTAGTACAACTGTGCTGATGGGTAGTATAGTAATTGTAGTACAGCTGTGCTGATGGGTAGTATATAATAGTAGTACAGCTGTGCTGATGGGTAGTATAGTAATAGTAGTACAGCTGTGCTGATGGGTAGTATATAATAGTAGTACAGATGTGCTGATGGGTGGTATAGTAATAGTAGTACAGCTGTGCTGATGGGTAGTATAGTAATTGTAGTACAGCTGTGCTGATGGGTAGTATAGTAATAGTAGTACAGCTGTGTCTGATGGGTAGTATAGTAATAGTAGTACAGCTGTGTCTGATGGGTAGTATAGTAATAGTAGTACAGCTGTGCTGATGAGTGGTATAGTAATAGTAGTACAGCTGTGCTGATGGGTAGTATAGTAACAGTAGTACAGCTGTGCTGATGGGTAATATAGTAATAGTAGTACAGCTGTGCTGATGGGTAGTATAGTAATAGTAGTACAGCTGTGCTGATGGGTAGTATAGTAATAGTAGTACAGCTGTGCTGATGGGTAGTATAGTAATAGTAGTACAGATGTGCTGATGGGTAGTATAGTAATAGTAGTACAGCTGTGCTGATGGGTAGTATAGTAATAGTAGTACAGCTGTGCTGATGGGTAGTATAGTAATAGTAGTAATTAGTGTCAGCCATAGATGTGAGGTGCAGCGCTCCTTTCTTTCCTTGTCTGTATTTTACGTTTCTCTCTTTTCTGAGTGGCTGGCACTCCTCCTGGTAAGACCCACGTGACCACAATCAGCAGGAGGCACCTGTGCACACATGACCAGTACCTCCTATATTTCCCATTCTACCTGCTGGTGCAATAGTGAGTGATAAGACCATGTTCACACTTGTGTTGCTTGGTGGCAGCTTTCTCCGTCGGCGGTGCCTGCTGGGTTTTGGCGGGGCCCTTGGGGATTGGTCCTATGACATTGGGGTTGCAGGGCCGTTCTATGGCCTCCCTTCCCTGTTTGTGCTCGCTTTGCGGGGTTAGTGGTAGCTGACTGACAGTGTGGCGTTGGTGTAGGGACTCATGTTGGCCAGGGGACCTGCACGTGGTACATGGGGCAATATGGTTTGATCAAATTATATACCAACATCCTGGCATTGGTTTTTAAATGTAGCCATAGTGTCAGCCATAGGTGAGAGGTGCAGCAGCTCCTTTCTCTCCTTGTCCGTATAGTAATAGTAGTACAGCTGTGTCTTATGATTAGTATAGTAATGCTAGTACATCTCTGCCTGATGGGTAGTATAGTAATGATAGTGGTCACGGAGGTGAAGGCAGTCGGCACCAACTCCCAGCTACTTAAGCAGTTACTGACAATGAATCTATCACACAGGTAGTTGTGGATAATAAAAGGTAAAATATGTAGTGAAGAAACAGTAGCTGGCACTTCACTTCCCCAATGGCACTTCACTTTATTGCAGACACGAACATAGGTAGTGAGGGAGGGGGGCAGACATGGTGCCGGCGTGTTCCATGATGGAATGTATAGGACCCTTTGTCAAGTGACTGTTATAGTAATTCTAGTACAGCTCTGCTTGGTGATTAGTATGGTAATGGCAGTAACCCTTATCCTGATGAGTAGTATGGTTATAGTAGTACTTCTCATCCAGGTGATTTGGGTAGTAATAGTAGTACCCCTCATCCAGGTGATTTAAGTATTGTTCGTATTACCCCTCATCCTGGTGATTTGGATAGTGATAGTAGTACCCCTCATCCAGGTGATTTAAGTATTCTTCGTATTACCCCTCATCCTGGTGATTTGGATAGTGATAGTATTACCCCTCATCCTGGTGATTTGGATAGTGATAGTAGTACCCCTCATCCAGGTGATTTAAGTATTCTTCGTATTACCCCTCATCCTGGTGATTTGGATAGTGATAGTATTACCCCTCATCCAGGAGATTTGTGCAGTAACAGTACTTCCTCTCTAGTAATAGTAGTAACCCCCACCCTGGTGATTTGGATAGTGATAGTAGTACCCCTTTGCCTTGTGATTATTATAATAATAGTAGTACCCCTCTAGTGATTTGTGTAACAGTAATTCCCCCTTATCCCGTTGATTTGGATAGTAACAGTAATACCCCACATCCCATTGATTTGGATAGTAACAGTAATACCCCACATCCCATTGATTTGGATAGTAACAGTAATACCCCACATCCCATTGATTTGGATAGTAACATTAGTACCCCTCATCCCATTGACTTGGATAGTAACAGTAGTATCCCTCATCCTATTGATATGGATGATAACAGTAGTACCCCTCATCCCATTGTTTTGGATGGTAACAGTAGTACCCTCATCCCATTGTTTTGGATGGTAACAGTAGTACCCCTCATCCCATTGTTTTGGATAGTAACAGTAGTACCCCTCATCCCATTGATTTGGATAATAATAGTAGTACCCCTCATCCCGTTAATTTGCATAGTAACAGCAGTACCCCTCTTTCTTATCATTTGTATAGTAACAGTAGTACACCTGGGGTGATTTGTATAGTAACATTAGTACCACTCATCCCGTTGATTTGGATAGTAACAGTAATACCCCTCATTCTGGCGATTTGAATAGAGATAGTAGAACCCCTTTGCCTTGTGATTAGTATAATAATAGTAGTACCCCTCATTCTGGTGATTTGTGTAGTAACAGTAGTACCTCTAATTCTGATGATTTGTGTATAATTCTGATGGTTTGTATAGTAGTACCCTTCATCCTGGTGATTTGGATAGTGATAGTAGAACCCCTTTGCCTTGTGATTAGTATAATAGTAGTACCCCTCTTTCTGGTGATTTGTGTAGAAACAGTAGTACCCCTCATTCTGATGATTTGTGTAGTAACAGTAGTACCCCTCTTTCTGGTGATTTGTGTAGAAACAGTAATACCCCTCATTCTGGTGATTTGTGCAGTAACAGTAGTACCCCTCATTCTTGTGATTTGGATAATGATAGTAGTACCCCCTTCATCCTGGTGATTTGTGTAGTAACAATAGTACACCTTCAGTGATTTGTATAGTAGTACCCTTCATCCTGGTGATTTGGATAGTGATAGTAGACCCCCTTTGCCTTGTGATTAGTATAATAGTAGTACCCCTCATTCTGGTGATTTGTGTAGTAACAGTAGTACCTCTCTAGTGACTTGTACAGTAACAGTAGTACCTCTCTGGTGACTTGCACAGTAACAGTAGTACCTCTCTGGTGACTTGTACAGTAACAGTAGTACCTCTCTAGTGACTTGTACAGTAACAGTAGTACCTCTCTGGTGACTTGTACAGTAACAGTAGTACCTCTCTAGTGACTTGTACAGTAACAGTAGTACCTCTCTGGTGACTTGTACAGTAACAGTAGTACCTCTCTAGTGACTTGTACAGTAACAGTAGTACCTCTCTGTCTGGTGATAGCTTAGACATGTGAGGGCTGTACGTTGTGCAGTGCATATTAATGAAGCTCCTGGGAGAGAACTTCCTGCTCTGTGCAGTCTGCGTCCTACTGATAAATCTTTAACTTTAATAGCTCCAATGCTGGAGGCTTATAACTCCACCGCAGCTGCCACTACTGACCAGCCTGACAGCCGTAAGTCCTGCACATGGGGGGGGGAAGACTGTGGAATTGTGCCGCTCAGGTGTAGAAGGAGGAGTGAAGTTCTTCTCTGTGATACCGGTGACAGTTCCAGGTGGACAGGTCCATAGTCCAGGGGCGAAGGGCGGACATTACGAAGGTAGAGGTAACCATTGTCATATATAGCGTATATAGCATTATAGTCTGTAGTATCCAAATAACAATGTCCACTTGTCCTGCCACTTGTCCTGCCCTCCGCTCTCCTCTCACCTTCACACCTCACCTTGCTTGTAAAATATTCCAAATTTCTAACAATAGTTCCAAGGCGTTTTACGGATTGTGCAGGGAGATTGTTCTGGAACAAACTAGTTACCAGCGAGGTTATAGCCCGAAGCCACCGTGAGACTGAGCATACAGCAGTGAGATAGATACGGCTCAGGATTCCAGAGAGAGTTTAGCTTGGGGAGCTAGTTTGGGTTTCTATGTTTCATACATACAATATAGACATACAGGGGTCATAAATACATCGGGAATAATTATACAAAAAAAAAAAAAATATATTAAAAAAGTATCATGGTGGGAAAAAGAAAGAGGAGAGATTGTCTCCAATGGCAAAAATATGAGCGAAAGCGTCTAACGTGATGGGAGGAGAGTGTAGAGATAATAGCGACAATAAAAAGCAATAAATGCAAATAAAAAGAAAGCAATAAAATTCTTAACAAAAACATTGACAAGACTCTAAAATAAGAACATAGAATATACAAGGGATAAGGAGGAGGACGAATGAAACGAATGAAGTAATATATAAGAATAAGTGTCTGAGTGTGAGCAATGCGGAGAGCCGACACTTCATCCCAATGCTCTCAGGGATCGCATTAATGTTCTCAGAAAGGAGCACTATTAATCACCTGTGATATGGGGAGATCTGGGGACCTCTACCTGAAAGCCGTATGTATCCTAGGAGCCATAACAATTTACAGTAATACTTCTGTTCTCAAACTTAACCCCTTAAAGACAGGGCCAATTTCGTTTTTTGCACTTTCGTTTTTTGCCTCCTTGTGCTTAAAAGGCCATAGCAGTTGCATTTTTTCAAATAGAATGCCACATGAGCCCTTATTTTTTGCGCCACTAATTGTACTTTGCAATGACAGGCTGAATTTTTTTCATAAAAAACACTGCAAAACCAGAAAAAAATTCAAAGTGTGGTAAAATTGAAAAAAAAACAACCCTGCATTTTGTATATTTGGGGGGTATTGGTTTTACGCCACTTGTCCTGGGGTAAAACTGACTTGTTATATATGTTCCTCAAGTCGTTACGATTAAAACGATATATAACATGTATAACTTTTATATTATCTGATGGCCTGTAAAAAATTAAAACCATTGTTAAAGGGAATCCGTCAGCTCCCGGGCACTACCTAAGGTGTTGACAGTGTGCTGTAGCTGGCAGCCCCCAGTGAGCATGGTGCCTTTTTGGTAATTTTCCGTGCAGTGTCTCCTACTGTCACAGAGAAGTTGTTCGTGCCACACTTGTCATGCATCCTCCTCCCTCTTCATGAATAATCAATGCTGCCCGGCCTCCTGCTCGCTCAGCTGTCAGATTGCAGATCAGTCCTCTGTAGGCAGTTTATGTCTGAAAGAATCTTTCCTCTGTAATGTGTTGGAGCTGTGGTCTAGGGGTAACTCACTTGTCTAGAGACCTGATAGCAGGTCATTCTCTGGTTCGAATTCGCTAATGGAAATTAAGTCGATGTCTTTTTTTTCCTTATTATTGTATCATTTTTAAGGCTATGTTCACACACACAGTATTTTTGCTCAGTATTTTTGCTCAGTATTTTGGTCAGTATTTTGCAACCAAAACCAGAAGTGGAATGAAAACACTGAATGGCTATGTTCACACATTGTTGAAATTGAGTGGATGGCTGTCATTTAATGGCAAATAATTACTGTTTTTTTTAAAAAAAAAACAACGTCCGATATTTGCCTTTAAATGACGGCCATCTGCTCAATTTCAACAGTGTGAGAACATAGCCTTTCTGTGTTCTCAATCCACTCCTGGTTTTGGTTGCAAAATACTGACCAAAATACTGAGCAAAAATACTGTGTGAACATAGCCTTAAAAATGATACAATAATGAGAAAAAAAAGACATCTATTTAATTTTCATCAGGGGATTTGAACCAGAGAACTGCTGGCAGGTCTCTAGCCAGGTGAGTTACCCCTAGGCCACAGCTCCAACACATTAGGGAGGAGAGATTCTTTCAGAGATAAACTGCCTACAGAGGACTGATCTGCAATCTAACAGCTGAGTGAGAAGGAGGCCGGGCAGCATTGATTATTCATGAAGAGGGAGGAGGATGCATGTCAAGTGTGGCACGAACAACTGCTCTGTGACATAAGATTGTACATAATCCGCTGCACGGAAAATTACCAAAAGGGCACCATGCTCACTGGGGGCTGCCAGCTACAGCACACTGTCAGCACCTCAGGTAGTGCCCGGGAGCTGACGGATTCCCTAACATAAATATGTTCCTTAACCCCTTAAGGTCCAAGCCAATTTTCATTTTTGCGCTTTTGCTTTTTCCATTTTATGTTTAAAAGTCCATAGCGCTTGCATTTTTTCACCTAGAGACGTATATGAGTGCTTATTTTTTGCGAAACCAATTGTACTTTTTTTGCGAAACCAATTACAGGCATAATTTTTCCATAAAATATGTTGTGAAACCGGAAAAAAATCATTTGCGCTGTCAAATTGAAAAAAAAACGAATTTGTTTTGATTTCGGGGAGTTTTGCATTTACTCCGTTCGCCCTGGGGTAAAACTGACTTGTTATGCATGTTCCTCAAGTCGTTACGATTACAACGATATATAACATGTATAACTTATATTGTATCTGATGGCCTGTAAAAAATTCAAACCGTTGTTAACAAATATATGTCACTTAAAATCGCTCCATTCCCAGGCTTATAGCGCTTTTATCCTTTGGTCTATGGGGCTGTGTGAGGTGTCAGTTTTTGCGCCATGATGCGTTCTTTCTACCGGTAACTTGATTGCGCATATACGACTTTTTGATCGCTTTTTATTACATTTTTTCTGGATTTGATGCGACCAAAAATGCGCAATTTTGCACTTTGGAATTTTTTTGCGCTTACGCCGTTTACCGTACGAGATCAGGAATGTGATTAATTACTAGTTCGGGCGATTACGCGCGCGGCGATACCAAACATGTTTATTTATTTATTTATTAATTTATATTTATAAAATGGGAAAAGGGGGGTGATTTGGACTTTTATTAGGGGAGGGGATTTTTTATTAATAAAAACACTTTTTTACTTTTTTTTTTACATGGACTAGAAGCCCCCCTGGGGGACTTGTATATAGACAGCACTGATCTCTCATAGAGATCAATGCTGTGTATATACACAGCAAAGATCCATGAGATCGGTCATAGATTGCTATGGCCTGCTGCAGGCCATAGCAATCTACTCCCGAGCCGGGATCAGCGTCATTCCGACGCTGAGGCCCGGCACGGCCAGAAGAACGGATCTCCCCCCCGCGATCGCATCGCGGGGGGGAGATCCGACCCACTAGACACCAGGGATGTTGTGCATAAAGCACTTCAATGCAGCTGTCAGGTTTGACAGCTGCATTGAAGTGCTTAATTAGCCGGCGCGGCAACGGGACCCGCGCCGGCTAACAGAGGCACTGCCCGGCTGCACGTGTCAGCCGGGATCAGCGCCGTTCAGAGCGGGGTCCCGGCGGGACCCCGCTCTGAACACCCCCGCGGCGCCATGACGTATTAGATACGTCATGGGTCGCTAAGGGGTTAAAATCGCTCTAGTCCCAGGCCTATAACGCTTTTATCCTTTGGTCTATGGGGCTGTGTCAGGTGTCATTTTTTGCGCCATGATGTGATCTTTCTATCGGTACCTTGATTGCACATATGTGACTTTTTGATCGCTTTTTATTACAATTTTTCTGGATTTGATGCGACCAAAAATACGCAATTTTCCACTTTGGGATTTTTTGACACTTACGCCGTTTACTGTGCAAGATCAAGAATGAAATAAATTAATAGTTCGGGCGATTACGCACGCGGCGATACAAAACATGTTTGTTTATTTATTTTTATTTATACCATAGGAAAAGGAGGGTGATTCAAACTTTTATTAGGGATGTTTTTTTTTTTTTTTACAATAATAACACTTTATTTTTTTTACACCTATACTAGAAGCCCCCTGTATAGCCGAAAGCAATCGAGTGCCGAGCCAGGATCAGCGCCGTAATGGCCGGTAAAGAATGTATGGATCGCTCCTCTGGGACAATGTCCCGGGGGGGCCACTGATTTGCCATGTATGAACATGGCCTAAAAAAAAAGTTTTTGAAAGTCACCACCTGCTCCCATTGTAAACAAATTTGGTGTCGCTTCCTCGCTGTAGAAGTATCTAATCTGTTAGAATAAAACGTTATTCATTCAGCATGGTGGCATAAACTAAAAATAATATCAACGCCATAATGATTGATTTCTGGTCAGATATATCAGCTGAAATAGAGTAAAAGACAAACAAAATGTCCCATTTACCCCAAACTGGTACCAATAAAAACTACACATCACGGTGCAAAACAATCATAATACAAAAAATAATCCTAATACAGCTTCTTAGATTAAAAAAAAGGAAAAAGTTATAGAGCTTAAAATATAGAGATTTAAAACCTTGTTTTAATTTTTTTTTTACATTAGTAAAATATAATGAAAAAAAGAAACAATTCTATGAATTGGATATCATTGTGGTAGTTCTGACCTGCAGAAAAAAGATAACATGTCCGTTGTACAGTAAGGGGAACTGTGTAGAAACAGAATCTTTTACATTTCCAGAAAAGTGGGGTATATGACAGCCCCAGCCTCCTGTTCTGCCACAATTCACCATGTATTATATTCTTCATAGCTGTTATTGTAGCGCCATCTAGTGCCACCACTAGATATAGCAGCAGGTATATAGGGAAAAGAACTGGATAGCAGTTAAAGTGTCGCTGCAGTGCGTCCTCTCCAGACTCTGAGTCACATGATCTGTTGGATTTATAACGGAGCTCTATGGACTGATCAGTCCGATATATAAGGGATGGACTCATGCGACAGGCAGTGCAATCCAGTGGTTTCTGGATTTATTCATAAGTCAGGAATACCTATAATAATTCCTCTATTTATATAGCACAAACTTACTATGCAGCGCTGTAAGTACCCTGCTATCACTCAGATTGGTTCCTGTCCCAGTTAAGGTTCACAATATAAATTCTACAATTTCTACAATATGTGGATAGGGTTCATCATGTGTTCGGCATTACCAGGCTTCATCATGTGATCAGCATTACCAAGTTTCATCATGTGATCAGTATTACCGGGCTTCATCATGTGATCAGCATTACCAAGTTTCATCATGTGATCAGCATTACCAGGCTTCATCATGTGATCAGTATTACCAGGCTTCATCATGTGATCAGCATTACCAGGCTTCATCATGTGATCAGAATTACCGGGCTTCATCATGTGATCAGTATTACCGGGCTTCATCATGTGATCAGCATTACCAAGTTTCATCATGTGATCAGCATTACCAGGCTTCATCATGTGATCAGTATTACCAGGCTTCATCATGTAATCAGCATTACCAGCCTTCATCATGTGATCAGTATTACCAGGCTTCATCATGTGATCAGCATTGCCGGGCTTCATCATGTGATCAGCATTGCCGGGCTTCATCATGTGATCAGCATTACCAGACTTCATCATGTGATCAGCATTACCAGGCTTCATCATGTGATCAGTATTACCAGGCTTCATCATGTGATCAGCATTACCAGGCTTTAACATGTGATCAGCATTACCAGGCTTCATCATGTGATCAGTATTACCAGGCTTTAACATGTGATCAGCATTACCAGGCTTCATAAGTTTATTATAAGAAAAAAACCTGTGATGAAGCCTGATAATACTGATCACATGATGAAGGCTGGGAATACCGATCACATGATGAAGGCTGGGAATACCGATCACATGATGAAGCCCGGTAATGAAGTGGCCAGATAGTCAAATGGGCTGCCTGTTCTTTAGGCAGCCCAGGGCCTCTGTGACGTGTCCCAGGCTTTCTTCCTTATTTTCTTCCTCCCTCCCCTTCCTTACCTGATTTCATGGATCAATGCAGTACATATGTATTACTCATAGGTGTCCCTAAAGGGAACAACAAATTAGTGTAAAAAATTAAAAAAGGACAACAAAAAAAAACTATATATAGAAAATCCAAATCCCTAATGAAAGTTTAAATTACCCCTTTTTTCCCATTTTATAAATAAAAAAATATAAACTAAAAAAAAATTATAAACATATTTGCTATGGCCATTGCTATGGCCAGTGCAAAATTACAGATTTTTGGTTACATGCAGAAAATTTTGTATAAAGCGTGATCAAAAAGTCTCATTTACACAATCAAGATACAAAGTATAGAACATGGCGCAAAAAATGACACCGCAAGTAGCCGCATAGACCAAAAAATAAAAGGTTATAAGGATCAGGATAGAGAAATTTGAAACACATCTATTCATTTTTTAAAAAGTTTTAATCTTTTAAAAGCAATAAAATAAAAGTTAAATAAAATTATTATATTATTAGGCTATGTTCACACTACGTAAATCTACGGCCGTAGTTCTCGCCGCAGAGCTACAGCCATAGTGAAAATGTGATAATTTTATTGTTCAGGCGATTACTCATGCAGCGATATCAAATATGTTTATTTATTTATATTTATAAAATGGGAAAAGGGGGATTATTTATGAATGAGAAAACGTTATTTTTATTTTTTATACTTTAACTTTTAGTCCCCCTGGTGGAGTTTTATTATTACTGCACTGATCTTTTATAGAGATCAGCGCAGTATACTTAATACAGCACTGATCGAATAGATAAGCGCTGTTCTGGGCTGCAGACCAGATACATCGATTGCCAAATATATAGGGGACAATGTGTCAATGGAGACTCTTCAGTGAGTACTCCATTTTAATTTTTGTCTCTGGTCTCCCTGAGCTCAGCGATTGCTGTGTTTCATAGACTGTAAGTAAAGGAGGTTCACATTAAAATTTCTGCATAGAATGTAGGCTTACAAGCGCTGTGGAATTTGTTGGCACTAAACAAATCATTTTTTTTTTAGAATGTTGACACTGTTGACAGAATGTAGGCTTAGAATGTTGATATAGGAATGTTGGCATAGAATGTAGGTTTAGAATCTTGGTATAGAATGTATACTTATAATGTTCACATGAAATGTTGGCAGAGATTATTAACATGGAGTGTTTGCACAGAATGAAGGTATAAAATGTTGACATAGAATGTTAGCATAGAATGTAGGCATAGAATGTTGACGTAAGAATGTTCTTACAGAATGTTTACATACAATGCTGGCATAGAATGTTAACAAACAATATTGTCACAGAATGTTGACATGAGATGTTTGCATAGAATATTGGCATAGAATATAGTCTTAGAATGTTGGTATAGAATTTTGACATAGAAATAGTGGCATACAATATTGTCATAGAATGTTGACATGGAATGTTGGCATAGAATGTAGGCTTAGAATGTTAGCATGAAATGTTTGCATAGAATTTCGGGATAGAATTTAGGCTTACAAAATTGTCATAGATTGTTGACAGAATGTTGTCATAGAATCTTGGCATAGGATGTTGACATAGAAGGTTGGCATAGAAAATTTTCTTAGAATGTAGGCTTAGATTGTTAACCCATTGATAACTCAATGGCACTGCATTTAGCTCTAGCTCACCAACACTGCATATAACTTACCAACACTGCATATACATCACCAACACTGCATATAACTTACAAACACTGCATAAAGATCACAACACAGCATATAAGTTGCCAACACTGCAGAAAACTCACATACACTGCATGTAGACCAGAGACAAAGGGGGAAAACCTGTTGATGTTGCAGATAACCTAACACACTGCTGATAGACCTAACACACCGCTGATAGAACTAATACACCACTGATAGACCTAACACCACGCTGATAGACCTAACACACCGCTGATAGAACTAACACACTGCTGATAGAACTAACACACTGCTGATAGACCTAACACACCGCTGATAGACCTAACACACCACTGATAGACCTAACACACCGCTGATAGACCTAACACACCACTGATAGACCTAACACACTGCTGATAGACCTAACACACCGCTGATAGACCTAACACACCACTGATAGAACTAACACACCGCTGATAGATCTAACACACCACTGATAGACCTAACACCCCGCTGATAGACCTAACAACTGCTGATAGACCTAACACCCCGCTGATAGACCTAACACACCACTGATAGACCTAACACACTGCTGATAGAACTAACACACCACTGATAGACCTAACACACCACTGATAGACCTAACACACTGCTGATAGAACTAACACACCGCTGATAGATCTAACACACCACTGATAGACCTAACACCCCACTGATAGACCTAACACACCCCGCTGATAGACCTAACACACCGCTGATAGACCTAACACACTGCTGATAGACCTAACACACCGCTGATAGACCTAACACACTGCTGATAGACCTAACACACCGCTGATAGACCTAACACACTGCTGATAGACCTAACACCCCGCTGATAGACCTAACACACCGCTGATAGACCTAACACATTGCTGATAGACCTAACACAACTGCTGATAGACCTAACACCCCACTGATAGACCTAACACACCGCTGATAGACCTAACACCCCACTGATAGACCTAACACACCGCTGATAGACCTAACACAACTGCTGATAGACCTAACACCCCGCTGATAGACCTAACACACTGCTGATAAACCTAACACACCCCGCTGAAAGACCTAACACAACTGCTGATAGACCTAACACAACTGCTGATAGACCTAACACACCACTGATAGACCTAACACAACTGCTGATAGACCTAACACACCGCTGATAGACCTAACACACCGCTGATAGACCTAACACACCGCTGATAGACCTAACACAACTGCTGATAGACCTAACACACCGCTGATAGACCTAACACAGTTTGTTACCCCTCAAAATAAAACAAGAGGAAAAAAGGAGAAAGGATGATGGCGCCTTGTGTAATCCTGTTACGTGAAAATGCGTGAAATAAAAGTATAGGTGGACTCTCACCTTTTAACCCCTTGGGCTTTATGCGTAACACCCCACTTTGGGGTAGCTCGTAGCGTTGGAGGATGGCTGCCGGCCAAAGGATCAAGGATTGCAAAATGGTGAAGGGAAATGCAACTCGCAAAATGCGTAATTGCTTATTTTATGTACATTTTTACTGATTTTATCCAATAAATCAGCCATTTTATGTTTTATACTCCACTGGCTGTGAAGGAATTTTTGGCAGCGCCAGGATACCTGCCCAGGTACTTTTTTCTTCTCTCCACTGCATATTACCCCCAAGGTATTTATCTGATTTTCTGCAGTGTTCTGGTTTATGAGGTTACAGGGGTACAGAGGTATGGGGTACAGGGATTACAAAGGTGTGGGTATACAGGTGTATGGTACAGGGGTTACAGAGGCGTGGGGTACAAGGGTACAGCGTTGGACTGGCCCACCAGAGGACCGGAGGATCCCCTGCTGGGCCCCCAGCTTTAGAACCTGCACTAACACTGACATGTCGCTTCTCAGTGGTTCTTCAATGGTGGGCCCCTGGGATCATTTCCTCTGGTGGGTCCCAAATACCCCAGTCCAACACTGCAAGGGTACAGAGGTGTGGGGTACAAGGGTACAGAGGTGTATGGTACAGGGGTACAGAGGTGATGGTACAGGGGTACAGAGGTGTGGGGTACAAGGGTACAGAGGTGTATGGTACAGGGGTACAGAGGTGATGGTACAGGGGTACAGAGGTGTATGGTACAGGGGTACAGAGGTGTATGGTACAGGGGTACAGAGGTGATGGTACAGGGGTACAGAGGTGATGGTACAGGGGTACAGAGGTGTATGGTACAGGGGTACAGAGGTGATGGTACAGGGATACAGAGGTGTATGGTACAGGGGTGTATGGTATAGGGGTACAGAGGTGTATGGTACAGGGGTACAGAGGTGATGGTACAGGGGTACAGAGGTGTATGGTACAGGGGTACAGAGGTGTATGGTACAGGGGTACAGAGGTGATGGTACAGGGGTACAGAGGTGATGGTACAGAGGTACAGAGGTGTATGGTACAGGGGTACAGAGGTGTATGGTACAGAGGTGATGGTACAGGGGTACAGAGGTGATGGTACAGGGGTACAGAGGTGATGGTACAGGGGTACAGAGGTGATGGTACAGGGGTACAGAGGTGTATGGTACAGGGGTACAGAGGTGTATGGTACAGGGGTACAGAGGTGTATGGTACAGGGGTACAGAGGTGATGGTACAGAGGTGTATGGTACAGGGGTACAGAGGTGTATGGTACAGGGGTACAGAGGTGATGGTACAGGAGTACAGAGGTGATGGTACAGAGGTGATGGTACAGAGGTGTATGGTACAGGGGTACAGAGGTGATGGTACAGAGGTGTATGGTACAGAGGTGTATGGTACAGGGGTACAGAGGTGATGGTACAGGGGTACAGAGGTGTATGGTACAGGGGTACAGAGGTGATGGTACAGGGATACAGAGGTGTATGGTACAGGGGTACAGAGGTGTATGGTACAGGGGTACAGAGGTGATGGTACAGGGGTACAGAGGTGATGGTACAGGGGTACAGAGGTGTATGGTACAGGGGTACAGAGGTGATGGTACAGGGATACAGAGGTGTATGGTACAGGGGTGTATGGTATAGGGGTACAGAGGTGTATGGTACAGGGGTACAGAGGTGATGGTACAGGGGTACAGAGGTGTATGGTACAGGGGTACAGAGGTGTATGGTACAGGGGTACAGAGGTGATGGTACAGGGGTACAGAGGTGATGGTACAGAGGTACAGAGGTGTATGGTACAGGGGTACAGAGGTGTATGGTACAGAGGTGATGGTACAGGGGTACAGAGGTGATGGTACAGGGGTACAGAGGTGATGGTACAGGGGTACAGAGGTGATGGTACAGGGGTACAGAGGTGTATGGTACAGGGGTACAGAGGTGTATGGTACAGGGGTACAGAGGTGTATGGTACAGGGGTACAGAGGTGATGGTACAGAGGTGTATGGTACAGGGGTACAGAGGTGTATGGTACAGGGGTACAGAGGTGATGGTACAGGAGTACAGAGGTGATGGTACAGAGGTGATGGTACAGAGGTGTATGGTACAGGGGTACAGAGGTGATGGTACAGAGGTGTATGGTACAGAGGTGTATGGTACAGGGGTACAGAGGTGATGGTACAGGGGTACAGAGGTGTATGGTACAGGGGTACAGAGGTGATGGTACAGGGGTACAGAGGTAATGGTACAGAGGTGTATGGTACAGGGGTACAGAGGTGTATGGTACAGGGGTACAGAGGTGATGGTACAGGGGTACAGAGGTGATGGTACAGGGGTACAGAGGTGTATAGTACAGGGGTACAGAGGTGTATGGTACAGGGGTACAGAGGTGTATGGTACAGGGGTACAGAGGTGATGGTACAGGGGTACAGAGATGAATTGTACAGGGTTAGAGGGGTGTGGTGTACACAGGTGTAGGGTACAGGGGGGTCGCTCACTGATCTCACTATGGGCCGTGGTCACTATGTTATAATTCAGGGTTTGGTCGCCCCCGGCTATTCCAGTTCTCACCCATCACAGCCTCCTCTATAGTATATTTATCTCCATCTATAGGACAGACAGGTGACCACTACCATGCACATGGATGAGGACACTACGGGGGGTATCACGGCTCCGGGGTCGTCACATAAGCCGTACGGAGGTGAAGGGCCCAACGTGCACTAAATTCCGGACAGAAACGGAAAACAATCACTTGTTTTCATTTCCAAATGTGTTTTTCGTGCCTCCACATTCCTCTCATTTCCTCAGCGATGTAGTTAAAGATGGCGGCCACCAGGTCAAGAGACCTTGGCATTTCCTTGAGACTGGCCAAGGTTTCCTGTAGATTGGGAGGGGAAAGAGGTGACAGGAATGGGATGGGATGGGAAGGGAGATTTCCTGTCTCCATTTATATCCCGCACACTTGAGCACACGCAGGAACAGGAGAGAGATGCAGTAGGATCAGGTCAGGACGTCGGCAGGCCGGTGTCAGCTGGGTGAGTGTGCCTCCATGTCTGTGCTGGCGGCGGTGGTGCTGGTGGGGGGGAGGCAGCGGGCCACCCCCCATCTGTGATGCAGGTCAGGACGGGGCCTAGTCTTATGCTTCTCCAGGCCTTTGTGTTGTCTTGGTGAGGTGGATCCACAGACATCACAGCTGTATGATGTCCATGACACCAGGGGACGTTATATCACACATAGAAATATATGACGGCCGTGTATCCGTGTAGCTCATAATAATAAATATCACTCAGGTGAATGTAAAATATCCAAAACTGTAAGACAATGCACTGCTAGGGGGCGCTACATGTGCATCACAAGTGACACTGCTGGACTAGAGCAATAATAGTTAGATATATATGGATATAATGCAGGGTATAATATATGGTATCATGCAGCTAAACATGCAGGTGAAAATACAGGTACAATACAAGTTATAAAAGGAAGCATAACACAGGAATAATACAAAGTATAAAATATATAAAACAGCATAATACAAAGTAGAACTTGGGGTATAATACAGGAAAATACAGTATATAAGTCAGGGTATGTTTATAGAGTATGTTTATAGCTGGTATAAGGTATACATCTCCTGTATATAGTAATATGGAGTATGCTGGTATAAGCTGGGGATCTCCTGTATGTCACTATATATGTACAGCTGGTATAACCTGGGGATCTCCAGTATATAATTATATATGTACAGCTGGTATAACCTGGGGATCACCTGTATATAATTATATATGTACAGCTGATATAACATGGGAATCACCAATTTATAATTATATATGTACAGCTGGTATAACCTGGGGATCTCCAGTATATAATTATAGGTGTACAGCTGCTATAACCTGGGTATATCCTGTATATAATGATACAGCTGGTATAACCTGGGAATCTTCTGTATATAATTATATATGTACACCTGGTATAACCTGGGTATATCATGTATCTAATTATATATATGTATGGTTGGTATAAGTTATACATTTCCTGTATATTGTGTTATAGAGCATGCTGATATAACATGGGAATAACCTATTTATAATTATATATGTACAGCTGGTATAACCTGGGTATATACTGTATATAATTGTATATGTACAGCTGGTATAACCTGGGTATATCCTGTATATAATTATATATGTACAGCTGGTATAACCTGGGGATCTCCTGTATATAATTATATAATTATATATGTACAGCTGGTATAACCTGGGGATCTCCTGTATATAATTACATATGTACAGCTGGTATAACCTGGGGATCTCCTGTATATAATGATACAGCTGGTATAACCTGGGAATCTCCTGTATATAATTGTATATGTACAGCTGGTATAACCTGGGTATATCCTGTGTATAATTATATATGTACAGCTGGTATAACCTGGGGATCTCCTGTATATAATGATATATGTACAGCTGGTATAACCTGGATATCTCCTGTATATAATTATATATGTACAGCTGGTATAACCTGGGTATATACTGTATATAATTATATATGTACAGCTGGTATAACCTGGGGATCTCCTGTATATAATTATATATGTACAGCTGGTATAACCTGGATATCTCCTGTATATAATTATATATGTACAGCTGGTATAACCTGGATATCTCCTGTATATAATTATATATGTACAACTGGTATAACCTGGATATCTCCTGTATATAATTATATATGTACAGCTGGTATAACCTGGGGATCTCCAGTATATAATTATAGGTGTACAGCTGCTATAACCTGGGTATATCCTGTATATAATGATACAGCTGGTATAACCTGGGAATCTTCTGTATATAATTATATATGTACACCTGGTATAACCTGGGTATATCATGTATCTAATTTTATATATGTATGGTTGATATAAGTTATACATTTCCTGTATATTGTGTTATAGAGCATGCTGATATAACATGGGAATAACCTATTTATAATTATATATGTACAGCTGGTATAACCTGGGTATATACTGTATATAATTGTATATGTACAGCTGGTATAACCTGGGTATATCCTGTATATAATTATATATGTACAGCTGGTATAACCTGGGGATCTCCTGTATATAATTATATAATTATATATGTACAGCTGGTATAACCTGGGGATCTCCTGTATATAATTACATATGTACAGCTGGTATAACCTGGGGATCTCCTGTATATAATGATACAGCTGGTATAACCTGGGAATCTCCTGTATATAATTGTATATGTACAGCTGGTATAACCTGGGTATATCCTGTGTATAATTATATATGTACAGCTGGTATAACCTGGGGATCTCCTGTATATAATGATATATGTACAGCTGGTATAACCTGGATATCTCCTGTATATAATTATATATGTACAGCTGGTATAACCTGGGTATATACTGTATATAATTATATATGTACAGCTGGTATAACCTGGGGATCTCCTGTATATAATTATATATGTACAGCTGGTATAACCTGGATATCTCCTGTATATAATTATATATGTACAGCTGGTATAACCTGGGGATCTCCTGTATATAATTATATATGTACAGCTGGTATAACCTGGGTATATACTGTATATAATTATATATGTACAGCTGGTATAACCTGGGTATATACTGTATATAATTATATATGTACAGCTGGTATAACCTGGGGATCTCCTGTATATAATTATATATGTACAGCTGGTATAACCTGGGGATCTCCTGTATATTATATATATACAGCTGGTATAACCTGGGGATCTCCTGTATATAATGATACAGCTGGTATAACCTGGATATCTCCTGTATATAATTATGGCTGCGTTCACACTACGTATATTTCAGTCAGTATTGCAACCAAAACCAGGAGTGGATTAAAAACACAGAAAGGATCTGTTCACACAATGTTGAAATTGAGTGGATGGCCGCCATTTAATGGCAAATATTTGCTGTTATTTTAGAACAACGGCTGTTATATTGAAATAATGGCCGTTATTTACTGTTATATGGCGGCCATCCACTCAATTTCACCATTGTGTGAACAGAGCCTTTCTGTGTTTTTAATCCACTCCTGGTTTTGGTTGCAATATGAGGACCACAATACTGACTGAAATATACGTAGTGTGAACGCAGCCTATATATGTACAGCTGGTATAACCTGGGGATCTCCTGTATATAATTATATATGTACAGCTGGTATAACCTGGGGATCTCCTGTATATAATTATATATGTACAGCTGGTATAACCTGGGTATCTCCTGTATATAATTATATATATACAGCTGGTATAACCTGGGGATCTCATGTATATAATGATACAGCTGGTATAACCTGGGGATCTCATGTATATAATGATACAGCTGGTATAACCTGGGGATCTCATGTATATAATGATACAGCTGGTATGAGTAATACAACTTCTTGTATAAAATGATACGGGCCATACTGGATTTGTGAGATGATGTTATTGGATTAGATTGGATATTTTGTGTGATTTTTTTTAATAAAGATTTGATAGTAATGATCATTCCTTAGAAAGCATCTAACCTGCCGATATGTCTCTATAACACACGGGGTGCTGTAGATGAAGGTAAGTTTCTTTCCTTGATCCTCGGCACAGTTTTCAGGAACTTTGTACAGTGGTACCTCGGTTCTCGAACTTAATTGGTTCCAGGCAGCAGTTTGAGAACCGAGCGGTGTCTTCCCATAGGAAATAATGTAAATGGGTTTAATTGGTTCCAGCACCAACTAATAATTACCTACAGCACCATATATTACATTGATAAGTGCCCAGTATAATGTCTGCAGTACAGTACAGAGCAGCACTATATACTGTACAGTACATTACAGAGCAGCACTATATACTGTACAGTACATTACAGAGCAGCACTATATACTGTACAGGACATTACAGAGCAGCACTTTATACTGTACAGGACATTACAGAGCAGCACTATATACTGTACAGGACATTACAGAGCAGCACTTTATACTGTACAGGACATTACAGAGCAGCATTATATACCGTACAGGACATTACAGAGCAGCACTGTATACTGTACAGGGCATTATATACAAGAAACATTCGACAAAACCAGCAATTATAGTACAGCAGTCACTAACTCCTCACTTATCCTTTACTGTATAGTGCCCCTATCCCAGCACTATAACAGATGGGAGATGGCGGTGCACTGACTGTACTACTACTGTGCTGTATATGCACTCCAGCAGTCTTATACAGTACTGTACTGTATGTAAAGCCTCGCCAGTGCTAAACTCACCAGGTACAACCCACCATCCACGCTCACAAAAACATTCAGATACAGAGTACTTCAAGACTGGGGGCCCGAAAAGTGTTTGAGAACCAAAGCAAACTTTCCTTGAAAATACAATTTGAGTTCTGAGCAGTTTGAGTTAATGAGGCAGTTTGTTGCACAGGGACAGGACTACCACCCTCAGTGCATCGATCCCTCTGGTCCACCCCTTCCTAATATTAGGGTGGTGGTCTGCAGTGGCGGCTGTGATCACTACAGAGCACCAGATGAATATTCATTAGGAGGGGAGGGGCAGCCATATTTGTGCACTGAGGGTGGTAGTCCTGTCCCTGTTCACAAAATTGCCTCATTAGCATATGTATTAAACTACAAACTTCCAAAAAATGGTGCTGAGGATCAATGTATGAAAATTGCCTTCATCCTCAGCACCCCATGCACTATAGGGACCTATCAGCAGGTTAGATGCTCCTCCTGCTGATGGTTTCTCTTTAATGTTGGTAAAGTTCTAACAATATAGATATATAGATATAGTGTGTGTGTGTGTGTGCGTGTGTCTTTTATGGTCTTCGGATCATTGCTTCATCACTCTTGGGTTTGTGCTCTTACCCCTCAGTTTTTTCCATTAATCTTTGGTCCATCCTCCATGTCTCTGCCATCTTTCTGCACCCTTGCTGCCTACCCTCATCAGGGCACCCATTACTTTAGTAGTTACAGATGTTCTGGCTTCAGAACTTTCCATTCTTTTTCATTCCTTCATTGGTTTTTGGAGAAGAGATGATTTCAGGTCTTTAAGTTTTTTTTTCTTTTCCCCAGAACTGAGACCATGCCAGTCACAGCCCCCAATCCATTTGATGAGAACACCCCCCTGGACCGCCCTGCCCCTGAGGGGGGCAATCCCTTCTTTGATGATGAGGGGGAGGGTAAAAGGGAATCATTGGGATCAGATGTAAAACGTCGGGGGACACTTGAAAAAATTGCTGGACTTTCACCATTCTGGAAAGGAGGGAAAAGTCTTCTGGGGGTGAGAGGAACACCGGAGAAAAGACGAGGGAGGAGAAAATCGGAGGATGTGAGTCTCTTGTCTCTTGGCCGCAAAAAGGAGAGTGGAGAGGAAGATGGCGGTGGTCCTGGTGGTGGAGTCAAGCGCCTCTCCTTCCTATGGCTCGGTAGTAGTGGGGGAAGCACGGGCAACCGGTCACGGCGGGAATCTATGGTGGAAGTGGTTCCTGAAAGCAATGAGGTTATCCGAGAAGCAGAGAAACCACGAGAGCCACTCTCAGGTGAGTCACCATGGTGTCTCCGGCAAGTGTGGCCCCTGTTATTAGTAATGGGAACACGTGGGGCCTCACATAATGTCTTGTAGGCAGACATAGGGAAATGTAGGGATTTTTGCCATTTACTCCTTTCATATCTATGTGTCCGCGAGGCCCCCATGGACTATAGTCAGACAACCCTCTGCTTGATCAGCTGGCTGTATGGGAGGAAGAGAGATAAGTCGCCGCCAAAAGTGTCTGGCAGCAGCTTAAGGCCCTTCCGCGTGGGCCAAGGTTGAACACTCATTCCCGATAATCAACCCATGTAAAATGGTTGATTGAATCTTTTGTTTGGTTTTCCACTCAGGTCTCCCCCTCTTCCACCCTCCCTTCCAAGATGGCTCATGTAAACAATGTCCCTGGTCGGCTGTTTCTGCACTCTGTGAGGCCGGGAGGGTTAATCACAGTGAGGTCACCAGCAACTTGACCTTAGAGTAACTCTCCCGCATTACACAGTGCAGAGACAGCCAACCAGGGAAACTCATTAGTCCATCAAGTAGGTTCAACCTGGCACTACAGATCCCATAGACGCCGTCACCTAATATAAGACACACTTCACACACGCCCGAGTGCTCTGTTGTACAACAGTAATGTCCAATCAATCCAACGAGATAAAGACCAGGCACTCACCCATCAACCTGTGAACTTCTACTTTATTTCCAACGATAAATCATAAAAACGCAGGGAGAGGGAGCATGGCAAACAAGTTTCTGCCATGCTGAAACCTGTTTGCCATGCTCCCTCTCCTGCGTTTTTATGTTTTATCGTTGGAAATAAAGGAGTTCACGCGTTGAGAGGTGAGTGCCTGGTCTTTATCTTGTTGGATTGACAACCAGGGAAACTGTTTACATGAGTTGTCTCGGAAGGGAGGGGGGAGGAGGAGGGGGAGACAACTCAGAGACATCCCACTTTTCTGTGTCTTCAGCAGAAAGCAGCAGAGTAGAACTGGGGAAAGGAGAATTTAATGAGCCCCAATATTTATTGAGGCTTCTGTAGGTTCAGCAGATCAGTAAGATCAGAGCTCGTTCCCTGTCTTCCATCAGTGTGGATGTACCTGTGTATACGTATATGGGCAGATCCGGAGAGATAGCTGTCAGCTGAGGAGCTGAACGGACATCACATTTTTATTATAAACATTTTTTAATGACTTTTGTCTGCATACTTCCAATTTTCTATTTTACGATCTCTGTTTTACAATAATCCTAAAATCTTGCCGTTTCCCCTCTGGCCATACAGCCTGATAATAAATGGGCCGAGACTTCCTGTTCTGTACAGGTCACAGCTCAATATTCTCCTCTTAATCATTCCAAACCAAGTTTATAAAAAAACATTGAAGCCCATAGATAACACAAGAATCCGGCATTCACAGTAGGTGCTGGTCACAGCTTTACACCTCCCCTTCCTTGCACAATGACCTCTGCACAGGTCACATAGCATGCCTTGAAAACTCCCTCATAAAAGTCAATGTGTTATCTACACTATTGTTTCATATCATCCAGGCGGTAGGGAAAGTAAATCATATATTGAAATGTATAGCTAGAGACATAACCAGTAGGAAGAGGGAGATTGTGATCCCGCTGTATAGAGCTCTAGTGACATCACATCTGGAATACTGTGTCCAGTTCTGGAGACCTCACCTACAGAAAGATAGTGATAACATAGAACGGGTCTAAAGACGGCTACAAAAATGGTGGAGGGTGTCAGGCATAAAACCAGGATAGACTAAGGGCCAGTTCACACAGAGAAAAACTGGCAAAATTCCATGGCGGAACTCTCCACTGCAGAATCCTGCCAGCCTCTGTGTCATACTGGCTGTCTATGGGAGGGCTTGCGCGCCTCTTTTTTCACACCTCTACGCTCGGAAGAATTGACATGTCAGAGAGAGGAGGCGCTAGGCCTCCCGTAGACTGTCTGTATGACATGGAGGCTGGCGGAGAGTTCCGCAGTGGAATTCCGCCAGTTTTACTCCGTGTACACTGGCCCTAAAGCTGGCCTTACCCTGACTTAAAATCTTAAAAACGCCAATTAAAAAACATGGCTTTTAAAAAAAAAAATAAAAAAATTTACAAAAACGCCATGGCCAGATGTTAGCTGGGGGAACACAATCTTAGATGAGATTAGATGCGGGAATGTTGTGTTAGGTAAATCTACAGTAAGGGAATGTAAACCTGCCTGGAATACACATATATCTATTCTAAGATGATGATAATAATAATAATAATAATAATAATAATAATAATAATAATAATAATAAAGGAAATGCTAATAGGGCAGACTAGATAGACCCAGTGTTTTTTTTTTCTGACAACAATCTTCTATGTTACTATCCATGTAGCTGCTGAAAATAAAAATGCTGTTAACAGAGTAACCAGAAGGCCTGGCAATATGGCTGCACTCATAATAACATTCAAAACTAGTGACAGAAATGCTGAACAGGTCGGTGTATTACTTAAATCATTCTGTTCAGCCATTCTTCTAATATGCAGGAGAATAGGATTCTTGCCACTCCCCTCCCCCAGCTGCTGATTGACAGGTAACTGCCTATACACAGCATGGATAAATAACGTCCAATCAGCAGCTGGTGGGCGGAGCTTTCTGTTTCTCATGAATATCCAGGACTACTGGGCTCATGCACATAATGGAGAGGACTACTTATTGTCCATGTTATTCAGGAGAAGATCTCTGGATCAGCTGCACAGAACAATGTAAGTGATACATCATTCTACCCTGAGATAGGACAGCACAAACTTGCTGACATTGTCTCTTTAAAGTCCCCATACATTTTCAGTAGCTGTCAGCTGACAGTTATCTCTCGTGATCTCTCCATATGGGCTCACGTGTATATGTTCTCAGTGGCATGGCTACAGGGGTAGCTATAGGGGTAGCAGGTGTCACAGCTGTGGCTGGGCTTAGAGACCTCCCTTACCATATGCCTAGCCAGCTAACATTTGGTTACAACGCTCAACAGTATATGGAGGTTTGTGCAGCAGCACTGACAGGAGTCACACAGTTTAGAAGTCAGAGGAATAAAGTAATAAAACAAGAGGCTGCACTGACAGGAGCAGAACAGGTAAGTACTGTGTGTTATTCACAGCCAGACTATGGTAGGTTGGAAGTAAGCTCTGCTACCCAGGGCCTCACTGAAAGGAACAGTTGTGGAGGACACGATGCTCACAATCTGGGGCACAATTTCTAGCAATGTGAAGACTGTTTTCTCACTTTTATCTTAATCCAGTTCTGGAAATCCTACAGCTCATCCAGCGTCGGGAACTGCGATCAGCAGACCAGCACGTTATAGAACTAGAAGCCGAATGTGATGGAGAACTGAGTCCTGTGGGCCTGAAGAGTCCGGGCCGGCAGGCCAAGGATGTGACTCTACTGTATGAGGCCCTGATGAAGGAGATGTGGGCAGTGGTGGAAGAGTCTCTCAACAACAAAGGGAAACATCTCAAACTGAATGAGGTCATCGGTGTCATCCAGCAGGAGGAGGCCCGGGAAAACCATGGCAAGAACATGAGGGGACATTGGGCAGAGGCCGTGCAGAGGAGCGTGCAACAGAGGCTAAAGAGCAACCTAGAGGGCAAAATGGGCTCCCTGCCATCCCAAGCCGACAGAGTGAAGAGAATTGTGGTGGAAGACCTGACGTCAGTGAAGAACTATCTGGTGAGTCTCAGTCTACCTGTCCAGGAGATAAATTTACCTATTTAAGATGGAACATAAACCTAGACAGGGCCTACAGGTACAGTCTGCTTGGGTCTAAGCCTGACTTCTTCATGTCTATGTGGTCTCAGGGAGTAAAAAGACCAAGACATGGAAGGGACGGCGCCCCTGCTGCCTCCATGACCCATAACTGAGGTTTACTTGTTTAATGTCTCTGTTCTCCAGGTTTGTTCGTACCCCAGGGAGTTTGAGGTTTTCCGGATCTACCTCTCTGCCTACCACCGAGGAGTTGCTGATTGGCTCAGTACAGCGACCCAACGTGACCTGGAGACCAATGACATCTACTTTATTTTGGACTGGAACAGTAATGTCTACTGCAGGTGAGGTGAAGCACACGTGGTGGGGCAGGACATGCTTGATCTGGGGGATAGACTATATAGACAGTGTATATATATTATATATACAGTATATTGGTATCAGCAGTGAATATCACATTTTATACAGGGATATCCTATCCAGACCAGAGATCTCCCCGCTCATCAACCCATATGAGTTGGGCCCCCTGCTAACCAGTGACACAAGAACCATGCTGGAGCAGCAGTATGTCAGCCTCATACAACAACGCATTTCCAACAGACTGGAGGAAGAACATAAGGTGGAACAAGATCGATGGACACAGACTATAAGGAATGAAGATCTGCATTCAGGCTTCAGTGGAAGAATCATCCAGGTGCTTTCTTAAGTTTATGACCTCTGTCCATTCTTTGTTCTCTGACTGCTGTCCATTATATGTTCTTTGACCGCTGTCCATCCTCTGTTCTCTGACCGCTGTCCATTATCTGTTCTCTGACCGCTGTCCATCCTCTGTTCTCTGACCGCTGTCCATCCTCTGTTCTCTGACTGCTCCCTATGCTCTGTTCTCTGACCGCTGTCCATCCTGTGTTCTCTGACTGCTCTCCATTCTCTGTTTTCTGACGGCTGTCCATTATCTGTTCTCTGACTGCTGTCCATTATCTGTTCTGTGACCGCTGTCCATCCTCTGTTATCTGACCGCTGTCCATTATCTGTTCTCTGACCGCTGTCCATCCTCTGTTCTCTGACCGCTGTCCATTATCTGTTCTCTGACCGCTGTCCATTATCTGTTCTCTGACCGCTGTCCATTATCTGTTCTCTGACCGCTGTCCATCCTCTGTTCTCTGACCGCTGTCCATTATCTGTTCTCTGACCGCTGTCCATTATCTGTTCTCTGACCGCTGTCCATCCTCTGTTCTCTGACCGCTGTCCATTATCTGTTCTCTGACCGCTGTCCATTATCTGTTCTCTGACTGCTGTCCATTATCTGTTCTCTGACCGCTGTCCATCCTCTGTTCTCTGACCGCTGTCCATTATCTGTTCTCTGACCGCTGTCCATTATCTGTTCTCTGACTGCTGTCCATCCTCTGTTCTCTGACTGCTGTCCATTATCTGTTCTCTGACCGCTGTCCATCCTCTGTTCTCTGACCGCTGTCCATTATCTGTTCTCTGACGGCTGACCATTATCTGTTCTCTGACTGCTGTCCATTATCTGTTCTCTGACCGCTGTCCATTATCTGTTCTCTGCCCATCCTCTGTTCTCTGACTGCTGTCCATTATCTGTTCTCTGACCGCTGTCCATTATCTGTTCTCTGACCGCTGTCCATCCTCTGTTCTCTGACCGCTGTCCATTATCTGTTCTCTGACTGCTGTCCATTATCTGTTCTCTGACCGCTGTCCATCCTCTGTTCTCTGACCGCTGTCCATTATCTGTTCTCTGACCGCTGTCCATTATCTGTTCTCTGACCGCTGTCCATTATCTGTTCTCTGACCGCTATCCATTCTCTGTTCTCTGTCCATCCTCTGTTCTCTGATAACTGTCCATTATCTGTTTGCTGATCGCTGTCCATTATATTCTTTGACCACTTTCCATCATCTGATCTTTGACCGTTGTCCATTTGTTCCCCGACTGCTATCTGTTCTCCCACCACGGTCCATTATCTGTTCTCTCATCGTTATCCATTCTCTGTTCTCTGACCAGGTCCATTATCTCCTCGCTGACTGCTCTCCGTTACCTGTTCTCTGATCACTCTTACTCTTCCATTAGATTATGAAGCCACACATAGACCGAGCGCCGCAGATCAGCGAGGGTTTCGGGGTGATGGTGGCCGTCTCCTGCCTTTCTTGTTTCTCTGAGTTCCTGCGCAGGTATTTGTCGGTGGGACCTGGGGCATTTGGGGCAGTGACTGGGTGGTTGGGATGCTTGATGTGACCTCTGTGTCCTGAAGGTTAGATATCCTCCCTAATCTGAGGGAGGGGACAGACCCCTGGAACGCGTCACTCAATCATATATTTGCTTTTACCTATTTCAATTTTTTACAACATTTTCTGTGACAATCCATGTGGCAGCGAGAAGCATATAGCATTCCTCTGTCTCTCGATAGACTACATTTAATTTGGGAAGTCCAAAGATGAGAGGGCACAGGTCACGGCCATAGGTCAAAGGTCATAGATCCCAGTCATTATTCACAGATCTCCACCTCTTTTCTTCCTTCCTCACTTAGGTTCCACAAGTCCGTAGAGAGATTTTACTTGGAGCAGGAAGGACTGACAGAGACGACTGAGGCCTTTATCTATTGCATCATCAGTATCGTCAACTGCTGCCCCCCATTCCGGTGAGCGACCCCCAGTCTGCTACCTAAATGCACATGTGTTCCTAACACCGGGATAAAGAAGAGCAAGGAAAAGATCCAACAAAACTTCAAATGGGGACAATGTAGGAAATGAACAGCACAGCCCTACCTAATGGCAGGGGGAGCAAAAAGTTACCAATAGGTGACATCACATACAATATATGACAAAGTACTACCTAATCACGGATATAATGTACAGCACAGCGCCACCTAAAGGCAGGGGGAGCAAAAAGTAACTAATATGTGACATCACAGACAATATATGACAAAGTACTACCTAATCACTGATATAATGTACAGCACAGCGCCACCTAAAGGCAGGGGGAGCAAAAAGTTACCAATAGGTGACATCACAGACAATATATGACAAAGCACTACCTAATGGACGAGCAGATCACGGCCAATACATAACATCACTGATATAGAGTACAGCATACGGCTATACGTCCAATATATAACATCACTGATATAATGTACAGCACAGCGCTATGTAACAATTGGATGAGCAGAGCACAGCCGATACATAACATCACTGCTATAGATAATGTACAGCATAGTGTTACCTAGGATCACAGCAGACACATAAAATCACCCATACCAACAATGTAATACACAGTCAGGATTTACAACCATCTGTAAATTTCTGGACAATGGAATTTTTTTTCTAAAGCCTGTAAATAAAAAATATTCATGTGTCTGTAATGTTTTGAAGCTGTAGGAACTTATATAGATTATTGCTATTGTAATTATTAGTATTTACTGTTTAGATTGGAAACACTGTGCACAGCACCACCTAGTGACATGACTGCTACAATACAGCTAGTACAAAGCATCACCAGTATATATAATGTACAGCACCACTTAGTGACAGGACGACTATAATACAGCCAGTACATAGCATCACCAGTATACATAATGTACAGCACAGCACCACCTAGTGACAGGACCACTACAATACAGCCAGTACATAGCATCACCAGTATACATAATGTACAGCACAGCACCACCTAGTGACAGGACCACTACAATACAGCCAGTACATAGCATCACCAGTATAGATAATGTACAGCACAGCACCACCTAGTGACAGGACCACTACAATACAGCCAGTACATAGCATCACCAGTATAGATAATGTACAGCACAGCACCACCTAGTGACAGGACCACTACAATACAGCCAGTACATAGCATCACCAGTATAGATAATGTACAGCACAGCACCACCTAGTGACAGGACTACTACAATACAGCCAGTACATAGCATCACCAGTATAGATAATGTACAGCACAGCACCACCTAGTGACAGGACCACTACAATACAGCCAGTACATAGCATCACCAGTATAGATAATGTACAGCACAGCACCACCTAGTGACAGGACCACTACAATACAGCTAATACATTGCAAATAACCTGAACATTTTAATTTTCTGTCTTTAATGTAAAAAATTTTTTTATAAATTCCGTTTCTCACAATAATTTGTGAAGGAGTCTAATTATGTAAACTTTATTTTTAGAGATTTTGCCAGTCGCATGGCACAACTTGCTAAAGGAGATGGGGTGGATCTACAGGGTCAAGCTGAGGGATCCCTGGATCGTATCACTGCTCTTGGCACTCGGGCCATTTCTGACCTGATTCTGCTCGACATAAAGGTACAGACCTGTTATCTCATCGGATTGGCTCACTTTCATATATAGGTGCTGTATTCAGGGGTGATTCTAGCCTCTCTGCTGCCCGAGGCGAACTATAGAATGACGCCCCCCCCCCCGGTCAATCCGCCCACATTATAATCCACTACTGCCCCCCCCCCCCCACTGCTGTCCCCAATAAACATAATGTTTGGTCCCTTGCTGCACAGAGGATGTCAGGAGAGGAGGGGGCTGACTTTATAGGAGAGGTCCCAGCAGCACAGAGGATGTCAGGAGAGGAGGGGGCTAATCCTATAGGAGAGGTCCCAGCAGCACAGAGGATGTCAGGAGATGAGGGTGCTAATCCTATAGGAGAGGTCCCAGCAGCACAGAGGATGTCAGGAGAGGAGGGGGCTAATCCTATAGGAGAGGTCCCAGCAGCACAGAGGATGTCAGGAGATGAGGGTGCTAATCCTATAGGAGAGGTCCCAGCAGCACAGAGGATGTCAGGAGATGAGGGTGCTAATCCTATAGGAGAGGTCCCAGCAGCACAGAGGATGTCAGGAGAGGAGGGTGCTAATCCTATAGGAGAAGTCCCAGCAGCACAGAGGATGTCAGGAGAGGAGGGTGCTGATCTTTTAGGAGATGGTCCCCCTCTTCCCCCCTTATAGATGGTCCCCCTCTTCCCCCCCTTATAGATGGTCCCCTCTCCCTTATAGATGGTCCCCCTCTCCCCCCCTTATAGATGGTCCCCCTCTCCCCCCTCCCTTATAGATGGTCCCCCTCTCCCCCCTCCCTTATAGATGGTCCCCCTCTTTCCCCTCCCTTATAGATGGTCCCCCTCTTCCCCCCTTATAGATGGTCCCCCTCTTCCCCCCCCTTATAGTTGGTCCCCCTCTTCCCTCTCCCCCCCCCCCCTTATAGATGGTCCCCCTCTCCCCCCCCTTATAGATGGTCCCCCTCTCCCCCCCCCTTATAGATGGTCCCCCTCTTCCCTCTCCCCCCCTTATAGATGGTCCCCCTCTTTCCCCCCTCCCTTATAGATGGTCCCCTTCCCCCCCTATAGATGGTCCCCCTCTTCCCTCTCTTCCTCCCTTATAGATGGCCCCCCCCCTTATAGATCGTCCCCCTCTTTCCCCCCTCCCTTATAGATCGTCCCCTCTTTCCCCCCTCCCTTATAGATCGTCCCCCTCTTTCCCCCCTCCCTTATAGATGGTCCCCCTCTTTCCCCCCTCCCTTATAGATGGTCCCCTTCCCCCCCTACCTTATAGATGGTCCCCCTCTTTCCCCCCTCCCTTATAGATGGTCCCCTTCCCCCCCTACCTTATAGATGGTCCCCCTCTTTCCCCCCTCCCTTATAGATGGTCCCCTTCCCCCCCCTATAGATAGTCCCCCTCTTCCCTCTCCCTCTCCCTTATAGATGGTCCCCCCCCTTATAGATGGTCCCCCCTTATAGATCGTCCCCCTCTTTCCCCCCTCCCTTATGGATCGTCCCCCTCTTTCCACCCTACCTTATAGATGGTCCCCCTCTCCCCCCCCCCCCCCTGCACAGCAGATAAAACAAAAACAAAAAACAGCACACAACTCACCTACCCTCCGTTCCCCCGTCGAGCCTCTCTGGTCTGGTCCAGGCTGATGTGCGGCTGCCCGGGGTGTCCCGTCCTGTCCCCGGCAGCGCGCGCATCACAGAGCTCCCCGTGCGCCTGTGACTTCCGGCGCACAGGGAGCTCTCTGATGCGCGTTCTGCCGGGGACAGGACGGGACACCCCCGGCAGCCGCACATCACCCGGGGGACTAAGGCTGCATTCCCACGTTCCGTGATCCTGACGGATCACAGACGTGGAATGCATGTACTGGAGCCCCCCCCGCGCCCGGGCAGTATCTGTAATGAGATGCTGTGAGCGGGGGGGACTGTATTCATAAGCGCCGCGCTGTAGTATCAGCACGGCGCGGCTGATTTAGTACAGCGGGGCGCTTATGAATACAGTCTCCCCCGCTCACAGCATCTCATTACAGATACTGCCCGGGCGCGGGGGGACTCCAGTACATGGTACAATCAGTGGCGGATTATAATGTGGGCGGCCGCCCGAACCGCCCATATTATAATCTGCCACTGAATGCCGCCAGAGCCGTTTTAATACATTGGTGGGCCCAGTGCACAGCCCTCAAGAGTGGGCCCCCCCTTCCCTTTCGGCACATTGTATAATGTACTGAATTTGCCCCCACACTGTATCAAGAGCCCCAATACATACAGTAGTTACCTTATAACACTATTTCCACAATACAGTGATTACATATTACATAAAAACTGCACTAAACAAAACAGAAAGATATCACCAATGATACCATTACATAATACCGCCACATCATGACCCCTAACACTACAATCCTATAACAGAGTGCAGTTACATCCAGTGACTCACCGGGGGCGTTTTCTCCAATCAGAGTCTGTCACCTTTTCTTTTTCTCTCCATCCAGCCTGGGCCACCTTGAAGTCTTCTCCTGGCTGTGAATCTTCTCTCCAGAATCTGCCAGACAAATATTTTAGGCTCCAACACATCCAGTAGTTAGGTCCCTTGTACTCCTATACAGTAGTTACACCCCTCTGTACCCCTACATAGTTACACCCCTCTGTGCCTCCATAGTTTTAAGGTGTCCCTGTAGTATATAGACCCTCATGTGCTCCTCCAGTTATATACAGCCCTCCTGTGCGCTCCCCCATTAGTATATAGCCCCCCTGTGCACTCTCCCCAGTAGTATATAGCCCCCCCTGTGCTCTCCCACAATAGTATATAGCCCCCCTGTGCTCTCCCACAATAGTATATAGCCCCCCTGTGCTCTCCCCCAATAGTATATAGTCCCCCTGTGCTCTCCAATAGTATATAGACCCCTATGCTCTCCCACAATAGTATATAGCCCCCCTGTGCTCTCCCCCAATAGTATATAGCCCCCCTGTGCTCCCCCCAATAGTATATAGCCCCCTGTGCTCCCCCCAATAGTATATAGCCCCCTGTGCTCTCCCCAATAGTATATAGCCCCCCTGTGCTCTCCATAATATATAGCCCCCCTGTGCTCTCCCCCATAGTATATAGACCCCTGTGCTCCTCAATATGATATAGCTCCCTGTGCTCACCAATAGTATATACCTCCCCTGTGCTCCCCAATAGTATATAGTCCCCTGTGCTCCCCAATAGTATATAGCTCCCCAGTGCTCCCCCATAGTATATATTCCCCTGTGCTCCCCCATAGTATATAGCCCCTCTGTGCTCCCCAGTAGTATATAGCCCCCTGTGCTCCCCAGTAGTATATAGCCCCCTGTGCTCCCCAGTAGTATATAGCTCCCCTGTGCTCCCCAGTAGTATATAGCTCCCCTGTGCTCCCCAGTAGTATATAGCTCCCCTGTGCTCCCCCATAGTATATAGCTCCCCTGTGCTCCCCCATAGTATATAGCCCCCCTGTGCTCCCCCATAGTATATAGCCCCCTGTGCTCCCCCATAGTATATAGATTCCCTGTGCTCCCCATAGTATATAGACCCCTGTGCTCCCCAGTAGTATATAGTCCCCTGTGCTCTCCCATAGTATATAGGTCCCCTGTGCTCCCCCATAGTATATAGCTCCCCTGTGCTCCCCCATAGTATATAGCCCCCTGTGCTCCCCCATAGTATATAGCTCCCCTGTGCTCCCCCATAGTATATAGCCCCCTAAGCTCCCCCATTGTATAAAGCTCCCTGTGCTCCCCAGTAGTATATAGCCCCCTGTGCTCCCCAGTAGTATATAGCTCCCTGTGCTCCCCCACAGTATATAGCTCCCCTGTGCTCCCCCATAGTATATAGCCCCCTGTGCTCCCCCATAGTATATAGATTCCCTGTGCTCCCCATAGTATATAGACCCCTGTGCTCCCCAGTAGTATATAGTCCCCTGTGCTCTCCCATAGTATATAGGTCCCCTGTGCTCCCCCATAGTATATAGCTCCCCTGTGCTCCCCCATAGTATATAGCCCCCTAAGCTCCCCCATTGTATAAAGCTCCCTGTGCTCCCCAGTAGTATATAGCCCCCTGTGCTCCCCAGTAGTATATAGCTCCCTGTGCTCCCCCACAGTATATAGCTCCCCTGTGCTCCCCCATAGTATATAGCCCCCTGTGCTCCCCCATAGTATATAGATTCCCTGTGCTCCCCAATAGTATATAGCTCCCCTGTGCTCCCCAATAGTATATAGCTCCCCTGTGCTCCCCCATAGTATATAGTCCCCTGTGCCCCCCCATAGTATATAGCCCCCTGTGCTCCCCCATAGTATATAGATTCCCTGTGCTCCCCATAGTATATAGACCCCTGTGCTCCCCAGTAGTATATAGTCCCCTGTGCTCTCCCATAGTATATAGGTCCCCTGTGCTCCCCCATAGTATATAGCTCCCCTGTGCTCCCCCATAGTATATAGCCCCCTGTGCTCCCCCATAGTATATAGCTCCCCTGTGCTCCCCCATAGTATATAGCCCCCTAAGCTCCCCCATTGTATAAAGCTCCCTGTGCTCCCCAGTAGTATATAGCCCCCTGTGCTCCCCAGTAGTATATAGCTCCCTGTGCTCCCCCACAGTATATAGCTCCCCTGTGCTCCCCCATAGTATATAGCCCCCTGTGCTCCCCCATAGTATATAGCCCCCTGTCCTCCCCAATAGTATATAGCCCCCTGTGCTCCCCCATAGTATATAGCCCCCTGTCCTCCCCCATAGTATATAGTCCCCTGTGCCCCCCCATAGTATATAGCTCCCCCTCCCATATAACATTGAAAAAAACAAACACTGTTACTCACCTGGGTCCACGCGTTCCTCTTCTCTTCCCTCCTGTGGCCGCACTTCCTGCGGTCACAAGAGGCTGCACTCCCCTTACCCTCGCGCCGACGCTCCAGTGACGTCGGGTGCTAGAGGGAGAGCGCGGCCTCTTGTGACCGCAGGAAGTGCGGCCACAAGAGTGAGTGACTGACAGGGAGGGAGCCAATGGCTCTCTCTCTGTCAGTGTCGCTGCTGCTGCAGCGCTGAAGCGCCGCAGCAGCAGCGGGCGGGGGCAGCGGGGTTAGCCCGGGGGGCCCGGCAGGGGGCGCCATGGAGGGGTAAGTAGATTACCCATCCATGGCGCTCCCCCCTGACAGGCTGGTGGCCGGAGCCCTGTGCGACCGCATTGGTCGCACATAGCAACGGCCGGCCTGCTCGGGGGGGCCCCTTTAACCAGTGGGCCCGGTGCACGTGCACCATGTGCCCTCTGGTTAAAGCGGCCCTGAATGCCGCCCCCATTAAGATAGCTGGTGGCGCCGCCTGAGGCAGACGACTCAGGTCGCCTCATCATTGCGGCGCCCCTGGCTGTATTCAGGGTGTATATATATATATATATATATATATATATATATATATATATATACATATATATAATCGATCCCATGAACCATTGAACCATCGCTCTATGAGCCAAACATGTGACAGTCGTGTGTCAGATTTTTTAATGAACTTTTCAATACAACTGGTCTTTTTCTCTTTTGGTCATCCAACACAATAGCCATTCTCCAAAAAGATTCTGGGTCGGCGATGGCTGAACAATTCAGAGGCGTGTGATGGGATTGTATCCATCTTGGGGGAGCGTACAGCTGCCTTGCGCAAACTAAGCCCAGGACCTTACCAGGTAGGTGTCCTCGAGGGTAATCAATGTGCTTGTATCCAAGTCTCTTGGAGACAGTGTAAGAGATTGATGATGTTCTGCTTTTTGATCCAGGCCACCATATCAGAGCTTCATCGCAGGATTGTGCTCGAGCTGGTTCGTCCTCTTATACAAGGCAAAATGTCCTGCACCACTTCAAAGGCCAGAAGGAAAGTGGCCACCAAACTGAGAGAAGAGTCTAAGCAGCTGGGGCAGATCTTCAGCAGGCTGGTAAGAGATGATCTCTGTTGCTGTAATCCTGATCAGGAGCCCCAAAGGCTTCTCCATCATAAAATATCACTGCCCACCCCCGATACTGAAACATGTCTTCTGTTCTTAGGAATCTCCCCAAACCACCTTGGACCAGGTCATTCCCCGTCTCACTGAGATCCTTGTTCTAGACGATACGGCATCTATCCAGATGGAAGTTGGGATGCTGGTGTCCGACTTCCCAGATTTCAGGTCGGTGCATATCCTAGATATCATCAAAAGTGTACAGTAAGTTAAAGGGGTATTCCACTCAAACATAACTTTTGATATGTTGCTGCCCATTGATATGTTGCTGCCCATGGTTAGACTAACAATTCCTTCCATACTTGTTATTATCTATTCAGTCTCCTTCCCCCAGATCTCAGCTGCTGCTTTCTGCTGAAGACACAAAAATCTGTATGTGAGCTTTTCTCTCTGTCTCCCCCCCCCCTTCTGAGATGGCTGATGTAAACAAGTCCCTGACTGGCTTTATCTGCAACATTGTAGCTTCTTTGTTATGCAGTGAGGGTTATTGTAAGTCAACTCAGACTTAAAATAACCCTCCCTGCATTACAAAGAGGCTACAATGTTGCAGATACAGCCAGTCAGGAACTTGTTTACATCAGCTGTCTCAGAGAGAAAAGCTCACACACAGATTTCTATTTATTCAGCAGAAAGCAGCAGATGAGAACTGGGGGAAGAAGACTGAATAGATAATAACTAAGTATGGGAGGAATTGTTAAGGCCCTATTCCACGGGTCGTTTAGAGGAGCAATATCGTTCGTATTCGGCCGATAACGGCCGCTACGAACGATATTCGTCCCGTGGAATAGAGTTTAACGATCAGCCGACATCGTTCATGTCGGCTGATCGTTGCAGTCGCTTGTTTTTCAACATGTTGAAAAACAAGCGACTGATATAGCAGCGATCTGCTGCCGTCGCTCCGTTGAATAGGACCGTCGGCAGCAGATGCTGCTATATCCTATGGGCTGCCCGGACGATCAGCGATCCCCCGGGCAGCCCCCCCAGCAGCTCCCCGCCGCCCCTCCCGCACTCACCCGCTCGCTGCAGCCGCGTTGAATAGCGGCGGCAGCGAGCGGGGAACGAGGAGCAAACGAGCGCTAATAGCGCTCGTTTGCTTCTACAAACGACTCGTGGAATAGGGGCATTAGTCTCACCATGGCAGCAACATATCAGAAGTTATGTTTGAGTGGAATACCCCTTTATTATGTTGAATGTTTGTAATCTCTGTGATGTTTGCCTGTATTTGTTCTCCCTTATACCTGTTGATGACTTTTCATGCTCTTCTCTTCTCAGGAAGCGTCATCTGTCTTCTTTACTGGATGTTCGTGGCTTGTGGGACCCAAGCTCCAGGCAGCAGATCTTGGGTGTCCTCCATGACTTAGAAAGTGTCGATGCTTTGCCTCTTTCCCGGAGTGCTCCAGGTTTCTTCTCTGAGATCGGCATCACACGGGACACCCGCTGCCTAAACATCAGTTTCTCCAGAGCCTCCCAGTTTGGTCGCAGGACTCTCAGTCGGCTCCACCATCGGCAAAGAAATATTTCAAGTCCTTCTGGTGGTGGTTTAGGCAACGGTGAAGAAGATACACAGCTCTAGACGCCCACAGCCTTGTACGGCCAGGGTCACGGTTAATAAGGCGGCAAGCGGTGGAGATATCCGGAAGTGATGGACGTGAGAGCTCCCCCTGTGTCATGTGACAGCCACATCACCAGGTTGTCACTATAGTTGTTGGCAGGAGCCCGAGTCTTGTCCTCCAGCAGGCTGGCCACAGTCATCGCCTTCTGTTTCTGCCATGGAGATTTGTTGTGGACTCGGAAAGGACTAACGTCCCCAGCAGATGCGGTCTATGTACATGTAGAATATATTCTGATGATTCAATGATAATAAAGATTAATTTAACAATAGATGATGTTTCCTTATTCCAGACACAATCCATAAAACGGCCAATAACTGGTGATAGGTGGTAGATTGGCAGATATTTCTATTCATACACGCTTGACGTTGCGGAGAGTCCCTTCAGCCCATGTCATCATCCCTCTCATCTCCTGAGTACTTTTAGGGGGCTGAGACCAAAAACCGACCCCACATGCCAAATGGACCCGCAGAGTAGAAGAGTCAAGTTTTCTTTGGCCAATTGAGATACTGGGCACCCGAGGGGTTAAAGGGGTCAAATAAATTCTTTCAAATAACTGGTGCCAGAAAGTGCCTGAGATTTGTCAAGTGGTGTATTCTCTCGTCTTCCAGTATCAGCTGCCGTATGTCCTGCAGGAAGTGGTGTATTCCCTCCAGTCTGACACAGTGCTCTCTGCTGCCACCTCTGTCCATGTCAGGAACTGTCCAGAGCAGGAGAGGTTTTCTATGGGGATTTGCTGCTGCTCTGGACAGTTCCTGACATTGACAGAGGTGGCAGCAGAGAGCACTGTGTCAGACTGGAAAGGATACACCACTTCCTGCAGGACATACAGCAGCTGATATGTACTGGAAGAATGGAAATTTTTAATAGAAGTAAATTACAAATCTCTGGGACTTTCTGGCACCAGTTGATTAGAAAGAAAATATTTTTTGAGTGAACAATCCCTTTAATCACATACAGTAATGACATTAGTGTGTCCATTGAGACACACTATTTAGCTTTTGTGCCAAACACTTTCACATACAACATGTGGCGGGGGACATGTGAGGCTCATCAGGCGCCAGAGGCCACTGACCCCTGCGGACCCCATAGCTATGTCCTTGTCTTATCTACTGCACACATCCATTTACTACAATGACTTCCTATTCAGTCATATCTTCCTCCAGATCCTGAGATCCCCAAGAAGCACATAACACTACAGGACGGCTCTTACTCACCAGCGGCGGAGGTCAAGGTGGGGTCTTGGAAGTGTTTTATGACAGACTTTTATGGGTCCTGGAATGTTCTCCCCAAGGTGACAGGGAAGTGTCAATGAGGGATACAGCAAAATAAACAGGATACAGGAGGGAACAGGCAGGCAGAGGTTACTGCCACATCCTGTTTAGATGGCTGATAGGACAGTGGCCATGTGCACCGACTTAACCCTGTCAGTAAAAGAATATAGACATAAAAAATGTAATAGAGGGACATTATTATTATTATTATTATTATTATATACTGCAATGATAGAGGAGAGGTCACTATTATATACTGCAGTGATAGAGGAGCGGTCACTATTATTATATACTGCAGTGATAGAGGAGAGGTCACTATTATATACTGCAGTGATAGAGGAGAGGTCACTATTATATACTGCAGTGATAGAGGAGAGGTCACTATTACTATATACTGCAGTGATAGAGGAGAGGTCACTATTATTATATACTGCAGTGATAGAGGAGAGGTCACTATTATATACTGCAGTGATAGAGGAGAGGTCACTATTATATACTGCAGTGATAGAGGAGAGGTCACTATTATTATATACTGCAGTGATAGAGGAGAGGTCACTATTATTATATACTGCAGTGATAGAGGAGAGGTCACTATTATATACTGCAGTGATAGAGGAGAGGTCACTATTATATACTGCAGTGATAGAGGAGAGGTCACTATTACTATATACTGCAGTCATAGAGGAGAGGTCACTATTATTATATACTGCAGTGATAGAGGAGAGGTCACTATTATATACTGCAGTGATAGAGGAGAGGTCACTATTATTATATACTGCAGTGATAGAGGAGAGGTCACTATTATATACTGCAGTGATAGAGGAGAGGTCACTATTATTATATACTGCAGTGATAGAGGAGAGGTCACTATTATTATATACCGCAGTGATAGAGGAGAGGTCACTATTATTATATACTGCAGTGATAGAGGAGAGGTCACTATCATTATATACTGCAGTGATAGAGGAGAGGTCACTATTATTATATACCGAAGAGATAGAGGAGAGGTCATTATTATTATATACTGCGGTGATAGAGGAGAGGTCACTATTATTATATACTGCAGTGATAGAGGAGAGGTCACTTATATACTGCAGTGATAGAGGAAAGGTCACTATTATTATATACTGCAGTGATAGAGGAGAGGTCACTTATATACTGCAGTGATAGAGGAGAGGTCACTATTATTATATACTGCAGTGATAGAGGAGAGGTCACTTATATACTGCAGTGATAGAGGAGAGGTCACTTCTATATACTGCAGTGATAGAGGAGAGGTCACTATTATTATATACTGCAGTGATAGAGGAGAGGTCACTATTAATATATACTGCAGTGATAGAGAGGTCACTATTATATACTGCAGTGATAGAGGAGAGGTCATTATTATTATATACTGCAGTGATAGAGGAGAGGTCATTATTATTATATACTGCAGTGATAGAGGAGAGGTCACTATGACTATATACTGCAGTGATAGAGGAGAGGTCACTATGACTATATACTGCAGTGATGGAGGAGAGGTCACTATTACTATATACTGCAGTGAGGAGGAGAGGTCACTATTACTTTATACTGCAGTGATAGAGGAGAGGTCACTATGACTATATACTGCAGTGATGGAGGAGAGGTCACTATGACTATATACTGCAGTGATAGAGGAGAGGTCACTATGACTATATACTGCAGTGATGGAGGAGAGGTCACTATGACTATATACTGCAGTGATAGAGGAGAGGTCACTATGACTATATACTGCAGTGATGGAGGAGAGGTCACTATTACTATATACTGCAGTGATGGAGGAGAGGTCACTATTACTATATACTGCAGTGATGGAGGAGAGGTCACTATTACTATATACTGCAGTGAGGAGGAGAGGTCACTATTACTATATACTGCAGTGATAGAGGAGAGGTCACTATGACTATATACTGCAGTGATGGAGGAGAGGTCACTATTACTATATACTGCAGTGATACTTGCAGTGATTACACTTCCTTTTAAACACCAGTATTTTTGTCAATATTTTTAGCCACAGAAAGGTGCGGGTCCAAAACACATAAGAGATTTCATCTTTCCATTATAGTTTTTCTGTGTGCCGCTTCCTCTCCTAGTCCTGGTTTACAAATACCGACCGAAATACCGGCGTGTGAAAGTAAGACAGATCATAAAACACAATGTTCTTTATTATGCAGACCGGCTATATATAGGCCTATAAATATAACTCTGTGGGAGTCATTATCCGGCTGTCACCTCTTTGTGTCTCATTGTCATCATTATCAGAGCTCAGAGATGTGCAACAGCCCTGGCACTGCATCCTGTCCCTGCCAGACTTTACCCAACTGCTCGTGCCTCCTTTTGCCCCCAAGCTTTAGTTAGACAAATTTTTCACCTCCCACTTTAGTTAGGCCCCCATACTTTAGTTAGGCTATCTTGCCCCCATAATTGCACTATCCTTTGGACTGCCATAGTACAGTTCACACTGCCATAGTACCTTCACACTGTAGTTTAGCAACTATACTGTGCCCCCACACTGTAGTTAGGCATCCACAATATAGTTAGGGTCCCAATCCTTTCTTTATTCATTATCACGCAGAATGAATGTGTCTTTGGGTAGATCAAGGATCGGGAACCTTCAGTCCTCCAGCTGTTGGAAAAACTACTTACCTGTCCAGACATGATGGGAATTTATTGTAGTTCTGCAACACCTGGAAGGCCAAAAGTTCCCCATCCGTGAGCTACATGTAGCCCTGTGCAGAAAGCACTGTGATATCATCGCACCACCTGTTCTGGGAACACAGTTGGCCTGGACCATATCACTTTGGTTGTAGGCAAAGTTTCCAACTGCATCTGCATCCGGAATAGGCAGATAAATTAGAAAACAGCTCTTTTGCCCAGTGATCCAGGTCATGTATGCTGGACCCCCCCCCCTCTAGTCGTCTTGTTGGCCAATCCAACACCAATGTACTTTTCCCCTATCACCAGGATAGGGGACAAGTAAGAGATTGCGTGGGTCTGACCTCCGTAACCCCCCCCCCCCCCCCCCCCCCCGCCCCACTGATCTCCAGATTGGTCCTTGGCTTATGAATACAGCCCAGGGTACGGCATGGGACCCACGGCTCTATTCATTCCTATGGAGCTGCCAGAAAGAGCCAAGTAAGCTGAAAAAAGCTAAACTCTGCTCTTTCCAGCGGCTCCATAGGAATGAATGGGTCACATGCTATATTCATAACAAACAAGCCAGGGTCCCAATATGGAGATCAGCAGGACATATGGAGGTCGGACGCCCCATGATGTAAATGCCCATCTCTGACTGCCGGGACCCCATCAATCCTGAAGGAGCTCCAATGCCCTTCTCTACAGAACATATACAAACCTGTGAGGGTGCTACAGTGCTAAACCTACGCTACGGTTCTATCATTTTCAGAATCAGTGGACTGGCATCATAACATCAGGACTCCCAACGTACAGAAAGTTATTGCATGTCCTAGAGATATACATTCATATATATATAAGCTATAGTTTTTTGATGTATGATGGAGGCAGGGTATGACGGACCATGAAAGTGAGCGCCAATGAAGGGTTCTGTATGGGGCACCAACCGACCTAAGGTTTGCCCTTGTGGTGACAGAGGGGTTAACTGGTTAAGAGGTTCCCAGACCTGATTCCTGGAATAAACTATTTCCTGCCCATGGAGGGGGGGTTGCTGGCGATATAATTAGTCTTAATATCCACTCCCGCAGCGCCGGAGCTGTTGATAGTTTTTCTCCGGAAAGTGCTTATTTCTTGTTTATGTAGTGAAATTGGCAGGCGACAGGGAGGGGATGAGCGCGGGAAGCAGTCTGTGTCAGGCCGGTCATTAAGTATACAGCAGGTATATATAGAACAGGAGGTCTCGCCTCGGCTATTATCAGGAGACGGCGACCGCTGTCTTTGCTGTCTCTTGTTTCAATGCCAAGAAGTAATAGGACGTCCATCAATCCCACCCTGTGTCTATGTGATGAGGGCAGCACCCTCCAGGCTCCATATATATATATATAAATGAGTAAACGCATTTCCTGTGTATTATGTATTTTATAAGTATATGTATATATGTATAGGTATAAGTATGTATAGGAATATGAGTGTACTTTGTAAGATATACTGTATGTGCCATGTTGGATTATTGTTTATGACGAATGACAGATCTACATCCCATCAATGAATGCCCAAACATGACCTCATATCACGGCCGAGACCAACCCTGAACAACAGATCTGCATCCTATTAATGTAAGTTCTGACCAGACTTCATATCATGGCAAATACTAAACATGAATGACAAACCTGCAACCCATCAAATGAAGCCAAGCCAAGTCATAATAGCATAGACCGACCATAAATGACAGTTCATGATCCATCAATGTAATACCAGACAAGTCCACAGATCACAGAGGGGATCTACCACAGATCTGCAACCTATAGGAAGCCCTACACCAGGCCTCATATCATGGTAAAGACCAACTATTAATTACAGATACATATGCTATCAATGAAATCGAAGACCACAGATCAAGGAAGACACTGATCATGAATAACGGATCTGCATCTGTCTAAAAGGAACGATTCAGTAGATTATCGCTCCAAGTACTAAAGACGCCGATCAGCCAATGACGATGATTGACTGATCGTGTCTTTTGGTTGTGCCAAAAAATCATCAGCCGCCGGGCACAAATGTGTCATAGTAGCTGATGAATGTGTACGTGTGTAGCTCTTCACGCGCCACAGTGTTCTTCTCGCTATTGCCTGCCACTGCCGCTGAAGATTCTACTCTGGTCAATCAATGGCCGCGGCGCTGTTCTGTCTCAGCCAATGATTGGCTGAGCAGTCTGTCACCTCAAAGACCGGTGTAGAAGCTTCAGCGGTGGCTGCGGGTGGAAGCCAGGAAGAGGGAGCAGGCTGAGAAGTGAGAAGAACACCAGGGAGTGTGAACAGGTATGCATATACTTTATTATTGTACACTTAAGGTAAGGGCTGCACAGACATTGCTTATGATGTCCATGTCGAGCCATGTAATAGACCCTTGCCATGTGATAGGCGCTCGCTTATCCAGAATATCAGGCCGTGTAATATGGCCCTAAGGTATCTGTATCCCATCAATAAAATCCAAGACCAAACCCTAGATCCCAGCAGAGAACAATCAGGATTGACTGATCTACATCTCATCAATGGAATCCCAGACAAATCCACAGATCACTGCCAGGAAGGATCATGAATGACAGATGTATTTCCCATCAATGGATCAGGCCATATCAGGCCTCATATCACAGAGGTTGGTTATTTTGTCGATAATGTTGTTATAACTTTTGCCTCTGCAGGAGGACAACCTTCACAGACCAACCAAGAAGTCATCAGGAAATGGACGACGGAAATCCCTAATCTTTTACCAACATAAGGCTCTGACGGCCGCAGACAGTCCCTCTCTCTCTGGTATATCACTATCGTCATTGTCCAGAGAACATTAAAAAACTTTGCTCCCTGTAAATGTTACGTTGTGAATGCTCCAGAGTGTAATGTCCCCTTCATACAGAAGCAATATATTATATGCATTCAACCTGATGGATGTTTCCTCTGGAGTGAACACGCAATTCCCTCCTGAGGGCAGCAGGGGCAGCATTTAACGCCTTCTGTTTATAATAATAATAATACTTCATCTTCCAGTGCTGACAGCAGTGAACTCTACAGACAATACTGCGACCTCAGCCCTTGCACGCCATGTCTCGGGACATGCTACAAAAACACAGGGAAACAAAATAAGGCAGAGGAACAAGCAGCAGTCTACAAGCAAACAGAAGGGTCAACCTAAATGCACACAAATAAGGATGCCAGCCATCTGCCCACAATATCTGCAAATTTACACGAAATACCCCACGTAACAGCTTTGTACCACGCGGTAGTCGTGATCTTCTTTCGCCTTTAGGTCTCCAACAACAATAGTGCTCTTTAGAGTTGAGCACATTCAGGTTCGACAGAGTTTGTCACAATCACAGCCAAATTACACAGCGTGACATTACATGGCAGTGTGACATAAGATGGCGACATCGAATCAGGAAAATTTGTGTTGGAATTTGCAAGAGCGATGTCTGCCGTCACAGTACAGAGAAACTTTGCGGCACTTTGTGTTAGGTGAATTCGAAACCACTTTGTTTTTTTATATTATGGGAAAAGTCTCGGCCACCGAAGGAATGGAAGAGACAATGAACAGGATTCGAGCCGTGGGGGAGCAAAGTCCTAGAAAGTCACCAGGTTCACCATTGCGTAAATCAATTTCTGCGCCTGCTGTATGGGAGGTGCAGGTCAGGCCAGTTTCACTAAGAGGCAGGATAATTGGGGGTGGGCGGTCTTAATAAATGTTCCCCAAAGTGTAGCTAGAGGAAGATTTATCGATAGTAGTCTGTCAATAGGATGGGCACCTCTGAGTTTCCATTTGGATGTTTGCCAATAACTTAATGAAAGTACCAAAGCGTTGGATCAGCCGTGCCAGAAACGATGCACCAATGCTGAGGTGGCCACCAAGGTCATCAGATATAACACCCTGCAACTTCTTCTTGTGTGGCTAAATCACCAGCTCAGAGTATCTGCCCCCAGCCACAAGATCTTGATAACCCAAGAAAATACATCACTTTAACAGTGGAGTCCATATCCAGGAATATGCTGTCTGTACAGACTTGGACTACGGCCTAGACATCTGCCATGCCACTAATGTAACTATAAACGTTTCCAGGTACAGATAAAACTTGGATAGATAGCATCTTCTCATGTTAATGCATCTGTGTTATGGTCTCTCTCTGTTATGATTACTGAGGCTAGAACTTTGCACTATCCTTCAGCAATCACCCTGTATATCTACAGCATGCGTTATTGCTTATTGCTGCAGTATCTGGGTGGTTCGGTAACATCAGCATTTCTGGCCTGCGTGACAAGCTGCCATTACCGCAGTGGTGTGGGAGAGAGAAGCTTGCCGGAAGAGCCAAGACATTAGCAAGTCGAGAGTGTGATAGGTTATAGAGATAAGTTCTGACTTGTACGACTGCTTTTTAGGTGTGCAAAGCGAATCTTAATAGTGACAGAGGTAGTAACAATGTGAAGGCGGCTGGTGAGATAGCTGAGGTCGGGGCTTCTGCACTCTGTACTCCCATTTGATTTGCCTGTAGGACCCTCACGTGGTCTCACATACAGAGATCATAGTCACTGGGTCCAGGTTAGCCTCTGATAACTGATATAGTCACATGGTGTCCTGGCGTGATTTATCCTCTAGACTAATGATGAGCAAACATCAGGAAAATGTCCGGGAGATAAATTAGGTTTGATGAGAGAAGAAAGAAGCATGGTACTTTGATAAGATATATTAATGTTCATGTTTTTCAAGATTTTCCATAATTCTTTTATAAAAAGATGCCATATTTGTTGTCATGATTGAACCATTCCTTTGTTACTGTACAACATAAGAACAGTGCATAGTTCTGGATGCAAAAGCATCATAACATGAAGAAGATTCATAAACCGAAGACAGTCGCATAAAACTCTATGGCTGTAACCAACAGAGTAAAAATATCATATAGCACAGTAACTATATACAATCTCCACTTCTCTGCACACACGTGAGTCATGTACGGTGGCTTTTGAAAATATTCACAAGAAGAATTTCAAAAACAGTTACATATAAACATGGCTACGCAGAGTCCAAGTGAAGAACAAGGACCAATTTAAGATATTATAGTTGTAAATGAGTAGAAATGACATCCAGTCTTCATAATGCAAAGACATTCATACATAGTATACATCCAGGAATCCATTGTTGTACAGAACACCAATTGTCGTTAGATCGAAAGAAACATATTTAAGAAAGAATGAAAGAGAAAAGAAAAGGGAGGAGGGAGGGAACTGCAAGATGGGAGTATAAAAGCAGGCATGTAACTACCAAAATGCCAAAAGGAAGAAAAGCAGTTTCATTGGGAGATACAAGTCAAGTAGCGATTGCTGGGCTGTCCCGGAATTCCAGCCATACCATCCAGGTGCCATTGAATTGATGATTGTGGTCTCCATCCCCCACTACCATCTCCTCCAATCAAATAATATGGCTAACTTCATCCAACCACTCAAGAAGAGATGGTGTGGTGGAAGATTTCCAATGGCGAGGCAACGCCATTCTGCCAACAGTCAGGAACTGACGGAGTAAACCCTTCTTTATTGAGGAGATAGAGCCTGGAAATATAGAGAGAAGGCTAGGGTGTAAAACATCTCACCCCCTAAAGTCAGTACTATGTAGAGACACCTTCTGAGGCAATTACAGCTGTGAGTTCCTTTGGATAAGTCTCTGTGAGATGCCATATTTTGGATGTTTTCCCATTCCTTAAGACAAAACAGACCCAGCTCCTTCAAGTTATATGGTTTCCGCTGGTGAACAGCAATCTTGAAGTTTGACCAAAGATTCTGCATTGGATGAAGGTCTGAGTGGTGAGTCGGCCATTCCAATACATTTACACGTTTCCCCTTGGTGTCTGCAAAGTTTAGTTTTGGTCTCACCTCAGCAGAGCCCCTTCCTCCATACGTTTGGGGACTCTCTCACATGACTTTTGATAAACTCAAAACCAGCCTTATTTATCGGTTCTAGCTACTCTTCCATAAAGCTCTGCTCTACAGAGTGTACGGTTATTGTGGTGGTATATACAGATCCTTCAGTTTCTGCTCTATGGAGTGTACGGTTATTGTGGTGGTATGGACAGAGTATCTGCTCGGGAACTCTGAAGCTTCTACAGGGTTACTTTTGGTCTCTGTGCTGCCTCTCCGACTAATACCCTCTTTGCCTGGTCTGAGAGTTTTGGTGGCACCCTCTCTTGGCAGGGTTGTTGTGGTACCATGTTCTTTCCATTTGATGATAGCTGATTTGATGGTGCTCCAGGGAATCATCAGAAATTTGGATATTTTGATATAACTCAATCCCGACTCGTACTTCCCAACAACTTTGTCCCCGATTTGTTTGGAGATCTCCTTGATCTTCATGGTGTTGTTTGGTTAGTGGGGCCCCTTTTTATCAGTGTTGCAGCTTCTGGGGCTTTTCAGAAAAGGTATATAGTACATACTGAATTCGAACGATAATCGTACGTGTAAACGCAGCGAACGACGAGCGAGAAATTGTTAATTTTGATCTTTTATCTTGTTCTTAAATCGTCGTTCGCAAAAAATTCGCCGATCGTTCCGTGTAAACAGTCGTCGCGCGAAAGTCCGGCCGCCCGCCCCCCCCCCGCTCATCCGCAGCCCCTGCGCCAGCTCGATCGCCACCCCCGCCGCTCCGATCGCCACCCCGATCACCACCGCCGCCCCGGCCACAAGCATAGGTTACCTGCTCCGTGTAGCAGGTTTTCGAAATCCCCGGCTCCCCTCTGAAGAGGAGCACTGATTGGCTGAAGAGGAGGAGGAGCCGTTTGAAATTCCCGGCTCACCTCTTCAGCCAATCAATGCACTGAAGAGGGGAGTCGGGGATTTTGAAGACCTGCTACGCGGAGGTTAACGTATGGTCGTGGCGGGGGCGATCGGAGCAGCCGCGTCGGCGGGGGGGGGGGCATCGGAGCGGCGGCAGGGGGGGCCATCGGAGCGGCGGCGGGGGGGCAGCGGTCGGAGTGGCGGCGGGGGAGCGATTGGAGCAGCGGGGGTAGCAATCGGAGCGGCGGCGGGGGTGGCGATCGGAGCAGTGGGGGTGGCGATCAGGGCAGCACAGGGGGCTGCGGTTGACCGTGGGGCCGGGCTGCGGATGACCGGGGGGCCGGGCTGCGGGCAGGGGGCCGGGCTGCGGGCGAGCAATCGCAAAACGATTTTTCCGGACGATATATCGTACCGTCTAAACGCTGGTCGTTATGAAAAAAAAATCGTTACACCGACATCGTTAATCATACGATCGGCCCGATTATCGTCTCGTGTAAACCCAGCATTAGATTGCACACACGTGGACTTCATTTCACTAAGCATGTGACTTCTGAAGGAAATCAGTTCCCAAGCACCTTTTAGTGACTTCATAGCAAAATGGGTAAACACATATGCACGTGCCAATTTTCAGTTTTTAATTTCCAAAATCTTTTTTGTATACATATTTTTTTCTGGGTGTCCTGGTGTAATGAGGCTCTCTGGCTGTGGATTGAGCGCCTGTGATGGCCCCAGCCTCTTAAAGGTCCAATTTGCATTCATCTTACCTTACCTTAATACCTAAGTGTCCTAGCCTTCCTCATGACTCCTTACCTGAGCAATAAGTTCCTTTTTGAGTCGCCAATAGTATTTTCCTAGTTCTCTTTGGTATCCACCTGGATTGTTTTTATGACCATATCTTCTTGACTGCTGCCTGTCCCAACTTCTCCCTTATTTGGGGAATAAGTATCTGCTAGATTTGTATTCTCAGTGTATACTTTGCTTCTGGATGTGTCCCCCATGGCTCCATTTGGCAGGCACAGCAGCAGTGGGACATTAGATATTAGTATATGTTCACACAGATAACCCGCTCACCCCCGCTTGTGCCATAGACTCCATTCTATGGTCCGGCGGAATCCGCTCGCCCGCCCAAAGAATGAACCTAATCATTCTTTGGGCGGAAGGCAGAATCTGTCTAACCATAGAATGGAGTCTATGGCACAGGAGGAGATGTACGTGAGCGCAAGTGTCGGAATCCGCGTGGATTCCTCAGTGTGAACCCTTATAACGTCATTGTATTGCACGCACCAGCCCTTTTTGTATACAGTGTACACCGTAGAGCACCATCCTGTTTTCCCTTTCTTTAAGATGTCTATCACATATCACTGAAATCTGCCTGAACTGACACATGCATCTGACTATGAGTATTTGCTTCTGCCTTGGTACCGTGATTTGGTGACTTCAGTCTGCTATCAGCCAATTATTAATAACAGGTACTTCTTAGAGGGATAATGATCCGGGGATCTGCTATGGGAGAACCCAAATTTCCTTTGGGTGAAGAATAGTCCTTTAAATATCTATATAAATTGCTATGGAATTAATGGCGCTTTAAAAACAATAATAATTATATACACTCAGTGTAGCAGTGTCTACTCCATCCAATGTATCTGCCGCCATCTTCTGGACACTGTGGGGCAATACAGATCAAAGAGTATTGGAATTACAGTAGTATCTTCTGCAAAACTCTGGTAAAATACCAACACAAACCAGAGTAGTACTGACAAATTTCAGAACAAAGGCGATGATCATTGCCATCAGCTGATCGTTGTCTTTATTACAAGGATCGATAATGTGCCGAATCAGCCTGATTTGGTTAATTATCGTTCCGTGTAATAGAGCCCTTACACCTTTGCCCCCATCTGAGATGCAAGCAGTGGGTAGGTGACCACCTGGGGCACTACCTAAAGCATGAAGGGGGGAGGTGCAGACAGCGGCATACAGATCTGCCACGCTACATTGTGCAGCTAAGGGCCCTATTACACGGAAAGATTATTCTGTGAAAAATCGTTATATCACTCAAATTTAAGTGAGAATCTCTCTTTGTTTATGCGGCAACGATCAAGCAGCTGACGAAAATTTGTTTGTATGTTGTTGATCGCATCTTTTGAGCGTAGGCGCAAATCTTTTGGTGTAGGCGCACATCGCTCGATTGTTATTACGATCGCTCATATATTAGAGTATAAGAACAAGCGTAACTAACAACTATTGTTGCATGTATTATGGTGAATGATTCTAGGTTGTTTGCAAAAGCTCTCGTTTGCAATGGTTTATTGTTAATCGGAGAAAACGAAAAAGGACCCTAACTTTCCCTCACCAGCGTCCCCTAATGTATGTTGTCAGTGTTTCTTAAGTGTGCAAACACTTATTGTTAGAGTTGGAGACTAAACGACACAAGACACTGGCACCCACCCCCCTGCCCCTGCCTACTTGCCTCATCTGCTCTAGGCAGCAGTGGACAACTGGGCGGCAGTCCCTAATTTAAAGCTACTCTGAATCCACAATCTGGGTCGGGTCACGGAACAGCGGGTCTCTGGCCGGATCATCTCAGCCGTTACTTGAGTACCGTCCGGATGATCTTTCCAGCCTCGGAGCTCTGATGCGGGCGCATCAGCGCGCGCCCGCATCAGAGCTTCCCATAGCCCACAGTGAAGCAAGCAGCCGGAGCCGCTTGCTTCACTGTGTGAACTGACAGGTCTTTCGGCGTCCGGAATTCACTGAATTCCGGCCACAGAAAACTGACATGTCAGTTTTTTTCGGCGCCGCATGGGATCCCGGCCGGAGCGCATACGATGTGTGTACACTCCGTCCGGGATCCCATTGCAAATAAGGCATTGTTCAACTCCTCAAAACTATGGCAATAGTTTTACGTAGTGTGAACATAGCCTTAAACTTGCAGCCCTGTGTCAAACTGGCGTGGCCTAAATTATCTGTGCCCTAACCTTGCACCACCCCTCCGTCCATTCTCCATACCTTCTTCATCATTAGGAATGCCACTCGTAGAATTTTTCCTATTCTTCTGCAATGAACATTGCACAGGTGCCTTAACAATCCAGCCCATGTGCCGTGCTCACACAGCTGATGAATAGGAGACAATCTGCCTGGAGCATTCCGAATGATGAAGAGGTCGAGGAGGAGGAAAAGAGAGGTAGTGCCAGCCTAATGCACAGACACTCTAGGCCACGCCAGTTTCACACAGGGCTGCAAGTTTAAAAGTTGTTTTTTAGGACAATACCTGCATCCCCTGCCGAACGGACCCCAGGACAGATCTTGGATTGAAAGCAGCTATCTGAAGGTACAAGTGGTTTGGGGTGGGCAGATTGTGAGTACAGAGTCACTTTAAGTAAGGGAACATGAAAAAAGACAAACAGACAACAGGGTCAGAAAGTCCAGGTCAAAACACACACTAGCAAGGCTGTACAAAAATAAAGTAAGAAAACAAAGGCAGAATTCAAACCCAGAAGTCAGAATGCCAGGGAGTAAATGCAGGAGCAATGTTAGGTCAAGAGGGAACTCAGGGTCTGAGGCTCTATCGCAGGCAAGGCACAACCAGAAGTGCAGGATACTTATGGGACCAGAAGTCCCGGCCCAGAACAATTCCAGCAGCTGACTGGCAGCACCAGATGTCAGTCAGCCTGATTAGAAACCACTTGAACCTAATGCCGATCGGGCAAGGTAGGTGAGGCCCGGCTGCGGTTACATCAGCAGGAAGTGCCTCCACGCCCCTAGCAAACAGCCAGGACGCTGGTCGTCAGGGGCGCAGTTGGCGCGCTCCCTGCACCTGAACAGACCGGTTGTCAGGGACGCCATCACCAGGGAGCCGATCACACATACCGGCAGCAGTATGGGCCGGGGGTGCAAGTCTCTTTCTAACACTTATCCTGCCTTCCTCGGTGTCTTATGCACTGCTTTGTCACTGGCCGCGGTAACACTACCCAAAATTGCATTGAAAAATGGTTTTCCCTAAGATAAACTTTCGACCCATGACTAAGAACAAGTCAACGAGTCAGCAAACCTGTATCCTTGCCCTGTGTAGAGCAGTGAATGATTCCCAGATAGTCCCAGATAGTTTCATAGTACCAGAGTAACCCCCTGCTCATCACTGATTATCAAGAGAATCATTTTTGGGGGTCATCATTACAAAGCCTCTATATGGGAATGTCATCACCATCTATCCAGTCAGTGGCTCGCATTGACTCTAACATGTCAGACCAAACTGCAAACCTTTGTGAGGTTATGGAAATTTTATTTAATTAAGCATTTGGCTTCATACTATAATTTTGGATAGATATGGAGCATACGTTTCTCTTATGTCCTGTCAGTTTTTTATACTTATACGTCTCATACTCATACGTCTACATTGGACCATATCTGTTCTTCTGTGCAGACATTTGTTGTTATTGCAGCGGCACAATTATAGCCAGTAATAGGATCCTGAGAGAACCATCGATTAGATGTATGACAGAGTCCTTCCTTGTTTTACCCGTATGTTTTCCTTCCCTTTCTTTGCTTATTTCCCCCCTTTTCTTGTGTTATTTCCCCTTTACTATATGCTTTATTTCCACATTATTTCCAACTTTGTTACCTTCTTTCTTTTGCCATTTTCTTTCTTTGCCTTTATCTTTTCTTTTTCCTTCTGTCTCTATTCTCTTTGCTCCCTTTCCTTCTTCCCCTTTTCCTCATTCCTTTTCTTTTCCTTACTTCCTACCTCTCCGTTACTACTTTCCATGTTCTTCCTTATCATTGTTTCTTTCCATTTTCCATGTTCTTCCTTTCTGTTGCTTATATCTCTGCACTTAGTTTTCTGTTTTTCATTACTTACTGTTACTTTCTGTCTAATCTTCCATTTTGTTGACTCTTACGTCTTTCATCCCTTTCCCTTCTCTTTTCTCCTTTTCCTTTATTTATTTCCGTGTTCTTTTCTCCCTTTGTTTCATTTTCCTTCATTCTAGGAGCTCTTTCTATTTTCCTGTCCTTCCTTCCCATTTTTCTTCATACAATATGTACACTACCGTTCAAAAGTTTGGGGTCCCCCAAACAATTTAGTGTTTTCCATGAAAAGTCCCACTTCTTCACCACCATACGTTGTGAAATGAATAGAAAATACAGTCAAGACATTGACAAGGTTAGAAATAATGATTTGTATGTGAAATAACATTGTTCTTCCATCACACTTTGCTTTCGTCAAAGAATCCTCCTTTTGCAGCAATTCCAGCATTGCACACCTTTTGGCATTCTAGCTATTAATCTGTTGGGATAAGCTGGAGAAATTGCCCCCCACGCTTCTAGAAGCAGCTCCCACAAGTTGGATTGGTTGAATGGGCACTTCTGGCGTACCATACGGTCCAGCTGCTCCCACAACAGCTCAATGGGGTGGTGATCTGGTGACTGCGCTGGCCACTCCATTCCCTATGATAGAATACCAGCTGCTGCTTCTGCTGGAAATAGTTCTTGCACAATTTGGAGGTGTTTAGGGTCATTGTCCTGTTGTAGGATGAAATTGACTCCAATCAAGCGCTGTCCACTGGGTATGGCATGGCGTTGCAAAATTGAGTGATAGAATTCCTTATTCAGAATCCCTTTTACCCTGTACAAATCTCCCCCCTTACCAGCACCAACCCCAGACCATCACATTACCTCCACCATGTATAACAGATGGCGTCAGGCATTCTTCCAGGCATTCATTTCTTCTGCGTCTCACAAACGTTCTTCTTTGTCATCCAAACACCTCAAGCTTGGATTCATCCGTCCACAACACTTTTTTCCAGTCTTCCTCTGTCCAAAGTCTGTGTTCTTTTGCCCATCTTAATCTTTTTCTTTTATTGGCCAGTCTTAGATATGGCTTTTTCTTTGCCACTCTGCCCTGAAGCCCAAAATCCTGCAGCCACCTCTTCACTGTAGATGGTGACACTGGTGTTTTGCGGGTACTATTTAATTTAATGAAGATGCCAGTTGGGGACCTGTGAGGCGTCTGTTTCTCAAACTAGAGACTCTAATGTGCTTATCTTCTTGCTTAGTTGTGCAACGCGGCCTCCCACTTCTTTTTCTACTCTGGTTAGAGCCTGTTTGTGCTGTCCTCTGAAGGGAGTAGTACACAACGTTGTAGGAAATCTTCAATTTCTTAGCAATTTCTTGCAATAGCCTTCATTTCTAAGAACAAGAATAGACTGTCGAGTTTCAGATGAAAGTTCTCTTTTTCTGGCCATTTTGAGCGTTTAATTGACCCCACAAATGTGATGCCCCAGAAACACATTCTGCTCAAAGGAAGGTCAGTTTTGTAGCTTCTGTAACGAGCTAGACTGTTTTCAGATGTGTGAACATGATTGCACAAGGGTTTTCTAATCATCAATTAGCCTTCTGAACCAATGAGCAAACACATTGTACCATTAGAACACTGGAGTGATAGTTACTGGAAATGGGCCTCTATACACCCATGTAGATATTGCACCAAAAACCAGACATTTGCAGCTAGAATAGTCATTTACCACATTAGCAATGTATAGAGTGTATTTCTTTAAAGTTAGGACTAGTTTAAAGTTATCTTCATTGAGAAGTACAGTGCTTTTCCTTCAAAAATAAGGACATTTCAATGTGACCCCAAACTTTTGAACGGTAGTGTATTTTGCTCTTTTTTGGCCCACATTCCATTTGTGTCATGCATCGTTCCTCCTTGCTATTTCTTTGTTCTTCCTTTCTTTTCCTTTTTTTACTGTTTTTCTCCATTCTTTTTCTCTTTTCTTTCTTCCACCTGCCTTTGTCCGAGTTATTTCTTTTTTTTATTTTTTTGTCTTCTACCTATTACTTCTTCTCTGTTTCTTTTTTGTTTTCATTCTCTTCTACATTTGCATTTTTCCTTATTTACACGGTCATCTTACCTCATAGTTTTATACCTTTCCTTCTTCCTTGATCATTCTTCTCTTTGCCATATTTCCTGCTCCTCCTCCTCTTTGCTTCTTTTTTACTTCTTCCCTTGGTCATTATTCTATCCCATTCGTTTGCTTCTTTCCCTGATCTATTTGCCAATCCTTTGTCTCACTTTCTTATTTCTGTTTTGCTCCCTTTGCTTTCTTGTTATTTAAATACCCTTCCTTATTTTTTATTCTTCTTTTTCTTTCTTTTCCTTTGTTTTAAATTTACATTACTTCTTTCTATTTAAACTCTTTCTCTGTTCCAATTTTCATTTATTTCTTTATTTCTCTCTTTCTTCGTTATTTTCTTGCGATTTATTTTGCTTTGTTGCTATTTCTTATTTCCCTGCCCCCCCCCTCTTTTTTTTTACTTTCCATCTGCAACGGTGTCGGTCACAGTTAGTGATTGGCCGGGAAGACTGTTACTGTTGGGCTATGTTTACACAATGTTTTTTCCTATCTGTTTTTAAAAGAAAAAATTACGTCCAGCATTTTGAGTTTAAAATGACGTCCGTCATTTCGCCATTTGGCCGCCCATCAGTGCAATGGCGGCTGTTGGTATATTATTCTAGTTTAGGTGGATTAATTTACCTCTGAGTGGGTCTTTAATTGAAAAGTCTATTGAATTTAATAGTAAAAAATGGTGAAAGGACAATAAAAAAGAGAAACTGTGTGTGGACAACTAAAAAACAACGTCCACTTTCTAAAAACACGTGAATAACTGTAATGATCATTATTCTGACATCTGCGCAGACGTCCGTCATTTTTGTATACTGACTTAAATGCATTGCATTGAAGTCAACTAAATTGCGGCAATAACGGACGTCTTTTTAAATAGAAAAGGAGGACGCCTTTTCTCTTTCTTTGACATTGTGTGAACATAGTCATAAGATCAGTTTATCTTGGAAGTGGGAAGAAAAGCATTAAGTGGGTAGTCAAGAGATGTAATGGGGACCTAGATAGGCGAGTATGTATATATATATTTTTTTAATCGGGTTATACAACATATATAAAAAAGCAGGGAGAAGGCGTGGCCTTCTCCCGCACCTGATTTACAATGATTTAAATCAGGAGTAAATCATGGTACAAATCTGCACCTGCATGCGCCTCTTAGTGAATCTGGCGGGACAACTGGGGGCGGGACCTAATTTAAGACCAGAGTCCTCCAAAGAGTCTTTGAGATCTTTGAGTCATTGAGGTTCAATGTGAATACTTGTGAAATTCTGCATGTGGGTTACAATGACTCCTAGGTTAATAAAAACTGAAAAAGTCACTTGTAGTGAAGAATATAGGTGTACTTGTAAATCATAAGCTACAAAACAGCATGCAATGTCAACCAGTAGCCTATTGTCACGTATTAAAGTAGTCATAAACTCATGGGACAGGGATGCAATATTACCACTTTATAAAACATTGGTGTGGCCTTATCTGGAATGTACTTTGCTCACCGCCTCATAGAATGCATGTCCTGGAGCTGGAAAACAAAAACGCTAATAAGATGCATGGAGGATCTCAGCAACGAGGAAAGGCACACATTTTTGAGAATCCATCATCGCGGACCTATCTCTAATGATATCAGCAGTTGGTAAAGTCAGGAGATCGCCATATACCTTATACTATTAGCCAAACCCCCAGATTTCCTTTCCCCTTACCTTGGTCTCTGCCTTTCATTTTTCTATGTTTTCTTCCTTTTCCTCGTTTTCAGTTCGTCCATCTTTTTTAATTGTCCTTCCCTTCCTTTCCTTCTTCCCTTATTCTATCCTCTTCCCTTATTCTTTCCTCTTCCCTCTTTCTTCCCTCTCTTTGGTCTCCTTTTCTGTCCTTTTGTTATCGTTCCATCACGTTCTCCATGCTTTTTTCACTTTTGACCCTTCCATTCATTTGCTTCTCTTCCTTTTTCTTCTTTTCCTTATCTTATTTTCGCTGTTACAATGGTAATCGCCCCATCCCCATCAGCTCCAAAAGGAAAAAAAGTCCTCCTGATTGCAAGTGGTTATTCAACTGGATTGACGTTAAAACAAGAATTCTATACATCCACATAAGTGTTAATATTACTTGTTCTAAGAAATGGTCCCAGTCTTTTTGAAGCCCTTATCTGATACTGCTGAGACCAGCTCCTCGAGTGGTCATTTCCACAGATTTACAGCTCATGGTCAGAAATGCATAAGCGACAATAATATGTCCCTGTTCCAAGACTCCATGCCTCTTTTGCTACATGACAATCTTCTATTGCCCTTTAAAGCCGTCAATTATGTTCCATGTTGCTCTACAGTCCATGATTTACAAGAACAGATCCTCCTCTACAAGTGACTCTACCAGTGTTTCTCCCCTTAAAGGGAACATGTTTTTTATGACAATTTTGTTTTAGTACATTATTATGGAGGCAGCCATATTGCCTAGGCTAATGTTCTCATTTATAAAGAAACTATAGACTGGGGGACACTCATTTAGGGTGTCTTCAGACGTATCGAATCACAGCGGATTTCAGGCTGCGAGTTCCGCAGCGAAATCCGCTGCCCCGCCGCAGCCACTGATTGAAACAGCAAGACGTCAGGGTGCTGGGAGCCGAAGCGCAGACCCGGTAATGTATGCACCGGGCTGCGGCGGGTTCACGGGGCCGGAATTTGCTGCGAGTATGTTCTCCTATTCAAAATGACAGTGCCTGGAATCACAGTGGATTTCGCTGTGGAACTTGCAGTGTGAAGTCCGCTACGTATGAAGGTACCCATACTATGGAAAAGTTTTTTGCCCATGCTCTGTGGCCTGTGCAGGGGTATAATAATAAAACATCATCCAAATTTATGAAGATGTTTCACAGGCTGCTCAAAACTAGAAATATTTGTGTGATCTTGTTAACCCTTTCCCTGACAATTCCAGGACAATTTTCACACCTACATGTACAAATTAAACCTAAATTACAAGATCACAATAAAACTCTACACCTATATATTTCTTTAAATTAGATACCTGACACAATGTTAAAATGCAGCCTAGCAACAATTCGCAGCCTATTTTTAAAATTCCTATGGAATAATATGCACCCTTGTGGAGCCTACTCCCTCTTGACGTAGCTCATAGCGAGCGGTGGATTCCTTTTACCTGACATTTCTGCTTATAATAGAGAAAGCCATCTATAACATTGGCTTTAATTAGTCTAGAAGAGCGCACGCTATATTGACATAGAAAAGCACAAAAACATGTCAGCCCGACATGTCTTTTGGTCCCACTCATTGGTCCCTTCTTTCTTAATGAAAAAACTATTAAGGAACCTCAAGTATGGGGTCTGTTAGGTCCCACATGTAGTTTTTTTCCCTAAGCTAGTTGAGTCTTGAACTCAAGTAAGGGTCCTTTTACATGCAGAGGTAAATCGCTTAAAGGGAACCAATCACGCCGAAAATCCATCTTAAGATAAGGAAACGTGCTGGCACATCACCCAGCACGTTTCCTAAACATCCCCCTGTAACCTCCGTGCCCCCCGCCATCAGTCAGTAATCTTACTTTGAAGAAGTCCCGCGCTGTATGTAAATTTCTGGCAAGTAGTCACGGTGGGCGGATTTAGTCAAGGTGGGCAGAATCAGTCACAGGTCCTGGGCGTCTGTAATGGCTGTAATCACGCCCAGAGGGGCGTGCTTGAGGTCTGCCTTCCATCCACGTGACCCGGAGGCTTGCGTTTCACGTCGGCGGCGTGCTGATGTCATCCGCACGCAGCGAGTCATCTTCCAGAGTCCACGCATGCGCAGTACGTCGACGTCGTCTCCCGCCGTACTGCGCATGCGCGAACTACAGAAGATGTCTGCGCTGCGTGCGGATGATGTCAGCGCGCCGCCGACGTGAAACGCAAGCCGCCGGGTCACGTGGATGGAAGGCAGACCTTAAGCACGCCCCTCTGGGCGTGATTACAGCCATTACAGACACCCAGGACCTGTGACTGATTCTGCCCACCTTGACTAAATCCGCCCACCGTGACTACTTGCCAGAAATTTATATACAGCGTGGGACTTCTTCAAAGTAAGATTACTGACTGATGGCGGGGGGCACGGAGGTTACAGGGGGATGTTTAGGAAACGTGCTGGGTGATGTGCCAGCATGTTTCCTTATCTTACGATGGATTTTCGGCGTGATTGGTTCCCTTTAAGCATTAGTTTAACAAAGGTCATGCAGTGATTTTTTTTCTCTTAAATGACAGGCGTTTAGACAAAAAGATAAATTGATACAAAAAGTTGTTAATACAATCATAATATATACTGATCACAGCGAAAGTCATTTGATCGTTGCTGCATTTACACCAGATTATCGCTTAAATTCAAACGATTTATTGCAAGATAATCAGTCTGTGTAAAAGGCCACGGCATCCCGGGTGACAGGTTCCCTTTAAGTCGCAAAATTAGAGACATATGCTCAGTTGACATTTCTTTTACCCTGGACTTAAAGTGAACCAATTACGCCGATTTACAGTTTAAGGCCATGTTCACACTACGTAAGTTTCGAAATAATGACAGCAGTTGTAACAACGCCTATGATTACTACGGAACTTTCATAGTGCTGCCTTCTAAGGAATCCCAGCCGAAGAGTATACATATAGTATATATGCAGAAAACCTGTCAGCTCCGGCCGCACGCTCCATTGTGTGCTGCGGAAAATTCGGATGCGGATGCACAATGATGCGCCCGCATCCAAATTCACGGGCTGTGAAGATAATCCGACCGATCTTCTCTGACACCGGCCGGGTCACGGAACGGCCGGTGTCTTACTACGTGTGAACATAGCCTAACGCTACAAGCAAAGCCTGGAAGAAGAGCTAAAATGGTGCCTTTTCATGTGTTCCGTGTCTTCTGTATTAATGTTAGCTGCTGAAATTAAGACTTTTATTCCGGCATGCGAAACAGGCAGGGAGTAATCTGGGCCTTGACTAATCGCGGCTCTCAGTCTGTCAAGATGCTCTGCAGAATGATTGATAGGAAAAGAAGCCAGTTAGAAGCCTCTTTTCCTGTCAATAATCCTGCACAGCACGCTGACAGGCAGAGAGCGGTAACTAGCCACGGCCCAGATGACTAGTTCCCGGCTCCCTGTCTGTCTCACGCGCCGGAATGAAACTCTTAGTTTCAGCAACTAACATTACTATAGAAGACAAGTAACACATGATGGGGTATCATTTTAGCTTGTCTTCCAGTGCGCTGCTTGTAGCGTTAAACGGTAAATCAGTAGCTGGTTAACTTTAATTCTCTTCTGGCTGCCATCCTCACACTTCAGACTATCAAACATGAACTACACACCCGATTCATCAAAGCAGCTAAACTACTTATCCCTCTAGGTTAGCATTCTACTCATCCCTCTAGGCTAGCGCTCTACTACAGGGGAGCACAGAGATGGGCCTAACTACTATATGGGGCACAGAGATGGGCCTAACTACTATATGGGGCACAGAGGGACTTAATTACTATAGTGGGGCACTGAAGAGTGGCCTAATTCTACATGGGGACACAGCACAGAGGGAACCTAATACTATATGGGGGCACAGAGTGGCCTGACTACTATTTAGAGGCACAAATTGGAGCTGTTACTGTGGGAAGCGGATGGAGAGTTTCTATAGAGATGAGGATGATGCTGGAACAAGGAGCCTAAAATGTTTGTCTCACAGATTCTGCCATGGCCGGGCCAGATGGCAAAGAAAAACTTTGTGAACAAGAGAAGAATGTAACTGCAATATAATCACTTATAAGGTTTGCAGAACCTGTATACAGCCTAATCTACCTCTATATGGTCACAGCTTAGAGAGAATATTGCTCTTTATATAGTTTTTACTCTTTTACTCTTTACTCTTTTAAAGAATATCTGTTATGTACCAGGTACTAAGCTGCAGATCTCGGCAGACAGGTGAGGAGGAGATATAAGGGACCTGCAACGATCACTGTTGGTAAACATCTCCTCCAAATTACTATTATATATGCTCCTCATCTACATCCCTCATCTCCTCCATGTTACTATCATGTAGGGTCCTCATCTACATCCCTCATCTCCTCCATGTTACTATCACGTATGCTCCTCATCTACATCCCTCATCTCCTCCATGTTACTATCATGTAGGGTCCTCATCTACATCCCTCATCTCCTCCATGTTACTATCATGTAGGGTCCTCATCTACATCCCTCATCTCCTCCATGTTACTATCATGTAGGGTCCTCATCTACATCCCTCATCTCCTCCATGTTACTATCACGTATGCTCCTCATCTACATCCCTCATCTCCTCCATGTTACTATCACGTATGCTCATCTACATCCCTCATCTCCTCCATGTTACTATCACGTATGCTCCTCATCTACATCCCTCATCTCCTCCATGTTACTATCACGCATACTCCTCATCTACATCCCTCATCTCCTCCATGTTACTATCACGTATGCTCCTCATCTACATCCTCATCTCCTCCATGTTACTATCACGTATGCTCCTCATCTCCTCCATGTTACTATCACGTAGGGTCCTCATCTACATCCCTCATCTCCTCCATGTTACTATCACGTATGCTCATCTACATCCCTCATCTCCTCCATGTTACTATCACGTAAGGTCCTCATCTACATCCCTCATCTCCTCCATGTTACTATCACGTAAGGTCCTCATCTACATCCCTCATCTCCTCCATGTTACTATCACGTATGCTCCTCATCTACATCCCTCATCTCCTCCATGTTACTATCACGTATGCTCCTCATCTACATCCCTCATCTGCTCCATGTTACTATCACGTATGCTCATCTACATCCCTCATCTCCTCCATGTTACTATCACTTAAGGTCCTCATCTACATCCCTCATCTCCTCCATGTTACTATCACGTATGCTCCTCATCTACATCCCTCATCTCCTCCATGTTACTATCACGTATGCTCCTCATCTACATCCCTCATCTCCTCCATGTTACTATCATGTAGGGTCCTCATCTACATCCCTCATCTCCTCCATGTTACTATCACGTATGCTCATCTAGATCCCTCATCTCCTCCATGTTACTATCACGTATGCTCATCTACATCCCTCATCTCCTCCATGTTACTATCACGTAAGGTCCTCATCTACATCCTCATCTCCTCCATGTTACTATCACGTATGCTCCTCATCTACATCCTCATCTCCTCCATGTTACTATCACGTATGCTCCTCATCTCCTCCATGTTACTATCACGTATGCTCCTCATCTACATCCCTCATCTCCTCCATGTTACTATCACGTATGCTCATCTACATCCCTTATCTCCTCCATGTTACTATCACGTATGCTCCTCATCTCCTCCATATTACTATCACGTATGCCCCTTATCTACGTCCCTCATCTCCTCCATCTAACTAGAATGTACAAACACTTATGTCACATATAGGATTAGATACATCGGCTCATCAGACAGTATCACATGATTGATTTAGATACAGTGGCCCAGTTGACAATAGCTTAGGCTTAGCTACAGAGGCTGAGCTGTCAGTATCACACATTATAGGCTAGTATCATGCCTGACAGGATTAGATCCAATAGCACAGTATAGAGTACCACATACTGAAAGCTTAGATACAAAGGTAATGAAGTTTGTATGGCACATGACAGTCTTACAGGTACCACACAAGACAGGCTTAGATACAGGTACCACACAAGACAGGTTTAGATACAGGAACCACACAAGACAGGCTTAGATACAGGTACCACACAAGACAGGCTTAGAAACAGTTCTGCAAACAGAATTATGTATCATTAGATACACGACTGAGGTAATGTATCACACATAATAGGTTTGGATACTGCAGCTCAGCAGACAGTATCACAAAAGAGAATTAGATACACAGCTCTACACAGTTTAAAACGTGATAAACTCAGGCTCAGCACATTGTATCACACGGTAGGATTAGATACATAAGCTCGGACAGCAGCATCACAGCATCAATGACTTCCATTCCAATGCTTATCGTTTAGAAATCATTAGATTCATTCAGTAATTGTTACGTATAAATGATGATGCTTGCACACTGAAGCTCTCCTTCCTTCCACACCCCTCCTTCTGTCATGGTACTTCCCACTTAGCTGCACTTTCCTAATGCCGACTTTTTGTAGGACCACTCCAATAGAAATAAAGGAGGGGGGCGGCACTGTCCTATATGCATAAATTACCCATCGCTTTTACGTATGCGCAACTATTACTCCTCCCCCTGTGGGCGTGATTGCCAGGCCTCACTCACTGACGGTTCCGGACGGTCTCTCCCCTCTTGCGGTTTATGATTGGGTCAAGGGCTGTCGCTAGGACCATCCAGTAACCAATCATAATCCACGGCTGTATATGGCCCCGCCTACCCCATGATGACTTTTTTTTTCGAATCTGAGGTAACCCTTTTACTGTCAGATGACTGAGAACCGTGTGTGTGTGTGTGTGTGTGTGTGTGTGTGTGTGTGTGTGTGTGTGTGTGTGTGTGTGTGTGTGTGTGTGTGTGTGTGTGTGTGTGTGTGTGTGTGTGTGTGTGTGTGTGTGTGTGTGTCCCTCACATTAACCCCTCTTGTGCCTGTTTGTGTGTGTCCCCTCACATTAACCCCTCCTGTGCCTGTGTGTGTGTGTGTGTGTCCCCGCTCACATTAACCCCTCCTGTGCCTGTGTGTGTCCCCTCACATTAACCCCTCCTGTACCTGTGTGTGTGTGTGTGTGTGTCCTCTCACATTAACCCACTCCTGTGCCAGTGTCCATGTCTCCTCACATTAACCCCTCATGTGCCAGGCGCTGTGTGCCTTCACATTAACCCCTCATGTACCAGGCTCTATGTCTTCTTACATTAACCCCAGAGGTGCCAGTGTCCGTGTGCCCTCACATTAACCCCTTCTTTCCCAGGCTCTATGTGTCCTAATATTAACCCCTCATGTTCCAGCCTCTATGTCTCCTCACATTAACCCCTCAGGTGCCACTGTCTATGTGTCCACACATTAACCCCTCCTGTGCCAGGCTTTGTGTGCTCTCACATTAACCCCTTCCGTGCCAGGCTCTATGTGTCCTCACCTTAACCCCTCCTGTGCCAGGCTTTATGTCTCCACATATTAACCCCTTCTGTACCAGGCTCTATGTATAGGCAGATTAAAGGGGTTATCCAGGATTAGAAAAACATAGATACTTTATTCCCAAAACACACACTCTGTGTCCAAAATGAACCTCATGTGCCAGGTTCTATTTTTCTCTAGACTGTATGTGTCCCCACATTAATCCCCCTTGTTCCAGGTGTATATGTCCCCAGATTAACCCCCCCCGTTCCAGGTGCATATGTCCCCAGATTAACCCCCCCCCCCCCCCCCCCCCCCCGTAACCTCCTGTGCCAAGCTCTGCGTCCTAATATTAACCCCTCCTGTGTCAGGTGTATATGTCACCAGATTAACCCTTCATGTGCCAGGTGTGTATTTCCCCAGATTAACCCCTCCTGCGCCAGGTGTATATGCCCCCAGATTAACCCCTCCTGTGCCAGGTGTATATGTCTCCAGATTAACCCCTCCTGTGCCAGGTGTATATGTCCCCAGATCACCCCCCCCCCCCCCTCCCGTGCCAGGCTCTATGTCTCCTCACATTAACCCCTCAGGTGCCAGGTTTCTATGTGTCCACACGTTAACCCCTCCTGTGCCAGGCTCTATGTGCCCTCACCTTAACCCCTCATGTGCCAGGCTTTGTGTGCTCTCACATTAACCCCTTCTGTGCCAGGCTCTATGTGTCCTCACCTTAACCCCTCCTGTGCCAGGCTTTATGTCTCCACATATTAACCCCTTCTGTACCAGGCTCTATGTATAGGCAGATTTAAGGGGTTATCCAGGATTAGAAAAACATAGTTGCTTTATTCCAAAAACAAATGAACCTCATGTGTGCCAGGTTCTATTTTTCTCCAGATTAACCCCCGTGCCAGGCTGTATGTATCCTCATATTAACCCCTTCTGTGCCAAGCTCTGTGTCCTAATATTAACCCCTCCTGTGCCAGGCTGTATTTGTCCCCAGATTACCCCCCTGTTCCAAGTGTATATGTCCCCAGATTACCCCCCCCCCCCTGGTTCCAGGTGTATATGTCCCCAGATTAACACTAACCCCTACCACCCCCCCAACCCCCCACCCCCGTTCCGGGTGCATATGTCCCCCAGATTACCGATTACAGGGCTCTATGTGTCTTCATATTAAACCCTTCTGTGCCAAGCTCTGTGTGTCCTAATATTAACCCCTCCTGTGCCAGGTGTATATGTCCCCAGATTAACCCTTCCTGTGCCAGGTTTATATTTCCCCAGATTAACCCCTCCTGCGCCAGGTGTATATGTCCCCAGATTAACCCCTCCTGTGCCAGGTGTATATGTCCCCAGATTAACCCCTCCTGTGCCAGGTGTATGTGTCCCCAGATTAACCCCCTCCTGTGCCAAGTTCTGTATGTCCCAATTTAACCCATCATGTGCCATACTGTATGTGTCCCAAGATTACCCCCTTGTGCCCGTCTCTTTTTTCCAAAATAAACCACTTGTGTACCAGGTTCTATTTTTCCCCAGACTGACCCCCCTTCCCCCCATGCCAGAATCTATGTGTCCCCAGATTAACCCATCCTTTGCCAGGCCCTATGTGTCTCCAGATTAACCCCTCTTGTGCCAAGCTTTATGTGTCCCCAGATTAACCTCTTCTGTGCCAGGCTCTCTGTGTCCTCATATTATCCACCCCCTGTGCCAGGCTCTCTGTGTCCTCATATTAACCTCTTCTGTGCCAGGCTGTGTTCCCAGATTAACCCCTCTTGTGCCAGGATCCCTGTGAGTAGCTCCACTTTGCCTCACCTTTATGTTATCCCTAGGAATTGACCCTTTCTTTACCGTCCTGCTCCCCCACCCTCCCTGCGCTGTCACCGCCTCCCATTCATTGTCAGTGATGAGGAGGACTGTCTGTTTAAGAGGCAGGAGGGGGGAGGGAGCAGTCAGAGAGCTGACCCGCCCAGAGAGACAGCTGCCAGGGCACCATGGAGAGACAGCTTGAGACAGCCAGGGACTGAACGTCCAGGTGGGAGAGCTCAGGCCTCGAAGACATCCACTGACAGAGGCAGGAAAAGACCGCAGGGCCTGAGCCAACAAGAGGGCGGATGATGGGGCCAGCTCCCTACTGCTGAGAAAAAGCCACCCCCATCCTCCTCATCCTCCTTCTCTCTACCCTCACCCCCATCCTCCTTCATTATACCCTTATTCACATCCTTCTTCATTATATCCTCACCCTTATCCTCCTTCTCTATACCCTCACCTCCATCCTCCCCATCCTTCTCATCTTCACCCCCATCATCCTCCTTCATTAACCCGCTCACCCCATACTCCTCATCTTCACCCCCGTCCTACCTCCCTGTATCCCCATCCTCCTCATCCTTCTTCATTTTACCCCCATCATCCTCCTGGCAGCCCCCTCTAGAGTGCAGAGGAATGCTGTGAGAGCGCTGGGCAGACCACCATAGGGGAGCAGGAAGGATGTCTGATTGACACTGGGCTGGAGCCGTCTCTTCTGGCCTGAACATGTCTCGTGCTTCCACCGGCAGCGAGAGGATAAATGACACGGTGAGTGGTCTCGCCCCTCATTCATGTTAGCGTGATGTCTCGGGTTATGGGGGGGGGTGTTACATTTGTGGGTGCGTTCCTTTTCTCTGCACCTTTCCGTCTGGGCGACACATTTGCGCCGGTGCGGTGGGTGTGATCCATATATATTGCCGGCCGGTCTGTCTGGCGTTCTGCGCCCCTGAATGTGAATCTGTGTTTTGCTGTCTCTTTAATTAGAGCGGGGGGGGGCTTATTCCACATGGGGTTATATATATATTGTACCATGTTATATGAGGTGCAGGCCGTAGCAATTCTCCTTGGACCTGACAAAAAGATCGAGGCCTTCCTGTTACCTAGTCGGGGTCCCTCCTATCAGTACGGTAGGGTTGGGGGCTGTGTTATTGTTATGCCTCCATTGTACGGGGGTCTTGTTTATCAGAAGTTTGTAATTCAATGAACATTTTGTGAGGGGGAGGCCACGTTGTTAATTGATAAGCGGCGGAGGAGGATCTCGCTTGGGCTGGCGCCATTGTCAGAGCGGTCGGGGGAGGATAATTTGTGAACGGAAGTTTTAATTCAGCGTCTTATTTATAGAATCTCCATTCACAGCTGATACGTAACACCGTCTGCTTTCTTCTTACTCTTTCAGACTGGTTCTACCCGTTCTGAGAAAGGCTCGACAACCTCCTCTTCCTCCTCCTCTTGGCCGTCCCGCCCCCCAGGAGCTCGATCACGGAGCTCCGCCCCCGATGAGCCTCATGTAGGCAATTACAGGCTCCTGAGGACCATCGGCAAGGGCAACTTTGCTAAAGTGAAGTTGGCGAGACATGTCCTGACCGGGAGAGAGGTGAGAGTCCTGAAGTGTATTGGTGTCTATATGTGTGTTTAGCGTGTCACTTGATCACCGGTTTTCATTTTTGGTTCTTTTACTTTCAGGTTGCTATTAAAATCATTGATAAAACTCAGCTGAACCCTAGCAGCCTCCAAAAGGTGAGATGTTTGTGTCCTGGGGATCATGGGGGGGCTTCAACCTCTTTTTATTTGGGTATATATGGGCAAATGGCAGGTACACGGAGTGAAGGATTATGGAAAAGTCATCTGTTGACACCAGAGAGCATGGAGAGCACTGACTACACTAGGCTTGGGCCCCATGATGTGCATAATGATGTTGATGCAGACATCCATTATAAGAGAACTCCAGGTGGATGTAAGAACATAAAAAAGAATCTATACTTACCTGTCCCAGGGCCCCTGCAGCGCCACGTCACAAGCTCACTTGTTCCGGTGTCCAGTCAGTGACTGCAGCAGTGTCCCGCCCAAGTCACTGACCGACTGTCCTGAGCCAGGTCCTGACATTGTAGGAGCAGAAGGCCGGCAGGGGTCCTTGGTGATGCAGCGATGCTGGGGCACAGGGAATGGTATAAATTAGACACATTCCTTATTAAGTTGCCGCACCCCCTCCCTTAGATGATTTTTCATTTTGACCAGACATTTCATTTAAGGCATCACGACGATGCAGAAAATTGTATCTGGCAGAGCATACTTAGAGTTGTAGTACCACAACTAAGCACGATGTAGCAGGTACACAGTGATGTATTTCTGCATGGCGCCATGGTTATTACTCGCCACAGGATCCGACAACAGCGGGCGGCAAATTCTCTCCATGTAGCTGGCAGGAAGTGTTGTTCAATGAGATTCCGTGCAGGAAGCCTGCTATACATTATTGTATACATCCCCACACGCCCTGGAAGGTGCAGTATATGGCGGTGGGACCACAGTAGACAGTATAGTTTTCACCTCTTTCGGGACCTGTTTGGCAGTGACCAGGCAGGTGAGGTCCTTGTTATCAGACTAAGTTCACGCCACTTTACCAGACCTGGAGATGTACTCCTGTATAAAACTTATAGCTAGGAGACAGTCATCCGTATGGTCATATCTGTGTGACTTTCGGTTCCAAAAATTGCCGTCAAGATCTAAACCTTCAAAACGCAGGATAAAAGAAGAGGAGACACAAAAATGTCTATAGACTGTACATATTATGTCTGCCACATTTATTCTATATATTATACTGGATCCATCTGCCCCTTAGGAGCTTATAGATACTATAAAGGATACACCTGCCTCATAGAAGCGTATAGATACTGTACAGGATACAACTGCCCCGTAGGAGCCTATATGTAACCAAGTGCTGTTCAAAAATAAATAATAATATGCATACAGTACAGGATACATCATACTCATAGAAGCCTATAGATACTGTACAGGATTCATCTCATCCATAGAAGCCTATAGATACTGTACAGGATTCATCTTACTCATTGAAGCCTATAGATACTGTATAGGATACGTCTTACTCATAGAAGCCTGTAGATTATAGATACTGTACAAGATACATACTGTTATGGATGCACCTCTAGAGTACCCATAGTAGCCTAAAGATACTATACATGATACATCTGCCCCATCGCATCGGAGCCTGTACAAGATACATCTTACCCATAGGAGCCTATAGATACTATACAGGATACATCTAACCCATAGAAGCCTGTATATATTCAGGATATGTTTTCTCCCAGAAGCATATAGACATAAGCCCACAATTAAGTGCAAACTTAGACTAGACAATCTTTAAACGTGCCAAAGTAATCAGGATGTTTGATAAATCTGTCAAACTGAAAGAGAGTGTACCATCAGGTACATCCTCTTTAATCTGACCCACGGATAGAACGGCGCTGTCATGGGGAAGTGGGTGCCAAGGTCCGTTCTTTTTAAACGCGACCCGTTTCCCGTGTACGGCGCCGTTCCATGCACAGGTAGCAGGCCGGGGCTGAAGCACAGTCCTGCCCCCAGTGGGAGGGAATTCCCTCCCCTCTATGATGCGGCTCCATTAGAATTAATGGAACCGCGTCATAGAGGGGCAGGGGATTCCGCCCACTGGGGGCGGGCAGGCCCGCCTCCTGTGCTTCAGCCCTGGCCCGGTACCCGTGCATATAACGGCGCCGTACACGGGAACCAGGTCGCGTTTAAAAAAACGGGCCACGACACCGGCTTCCTCGTGACGGCGCCATTCTATTCGTGGGTCAGATTAAAGAGGATGTACCTTAAGGTACATCCTCTTTAAAGACTGTCTAGTTTTTTGTATCCAAAGTTTACAACAGCTATTACTTGGGTTGAAGGCCAACAAAATTTTCATCCAGATTCAGTTGCTTTTTGGTGCAAAGTAGGCCACGCCCCATTTTTTTTTATAAATCACTCCGCTTTCCCGTATCGGTGTGTAAAAGTGGTGAAAAGGTGTCTAAAATGCACAATCTTAAGTGGAGAAAAGTCCAGTACACCACTTTTGTATGGGAACATCATACATTGTAGGCGTCTAAAGATACTGTATAGCGTACACCGAATGGCCCCCTTTATTAGAGGCTGCAGCCTTTAGGTGGACATTAGACCTGGTGACAGGAGAGTAGCTAAAATTCCAGTGATCTCTTTTCTGAGGATCGGTTTCAGTGTGAATCCAGTGATCAGAGAGACATGATATGAGGCCTGGTCATTGCTGGTAGACTAGCTGGGGCCGGGGTCTCACTGCCAACCTTGTGAAGTTTCTCCTGAAGCAGTATATGGAGGAAAAAACATCTAGAGAAAGGGGATCCTTCAGACAGAAGCAACTTGTCGCCGAAAGGGATCAGAGGAGGATGTCAGGAATTATTCTTTTGGAGCACAGTCAGGAAACTGCAGCCGAATACAACACTGGTGTCTGACTAACATGTCTGGACCACAACCCACCGAGCCTGAGCACAGATGGACTATAATAGCAGGACCAGCTCCAGCGCCATTGTGTCTAAGGGAAACAGGAAGGAAAGACTCGAGGGGGCAAAAGAGCAAAAAAAATTGTACCTCTGAGCAGTGAAGAAACATGGTCAGTCACATGGATATAGATCTCTGTGGAGAAGCAAGACCTGGTCAGATGGATTCAAATCTCTGTGGAGAAACTTGGCCTGGTCAGATTGAAACAGATTTTTCTTGGTAAAACATGGCCTGGCAGGTGGATCCAGATCTCTGTGGAAAAACATCATGTCCTGTCAGATGCACCAGATCTCTTGGAGAAACATGGCTTGTCAGATGGATACAAATCTCTGTGGAGAAAATGGCCGGTCAGATGGATCCAGATATCTGGAAAAACTTGGCCTTGTCAGATGGAACCAGATTTATTTTGAGAAACATGGCCTATTAAGTTGGCTCCACATCTCTGTGGAAAACCATGGCCTGGCCAGGTGGATCCAGATCTCTGTGGAAAACCATGGCCTGGCCAGGTGGATCCAGATCTTTGTGAAGAAACATGACCATCAGGTGGATACAGATCTCTGGGAAGAAACATAGCTGCTTAGATGGATTCAAATCTCTGTGGAGTAACATGGATGGTCAGATGGATCCAAATATGTATGGAAAAACTTGGCCTGGTCAGATGGAACCAGAATTTCCTTGGAGAAACATGTCCTGGCAGGTGGATTCAAATCTCTGTGGAAACTCATGACCTGGTCAAATGCATCCAGATGTCTTCAGAGAAACATGTCACATGAATCCAGATCTCTGTGAAAAAATATGGCCTGGCCAGGTGGATCCAGATTTCTGTGAAAAACATTAGCAGTCAGGTAGATACAGATCTCTGGGAAGTAACAAAGCTCGGTCAAATGGATCCAGATCTCTGTGGAGAAAAATGGTCAGGTAAGATGGATCCAGATTTATTTGAAGAAACACGGACGGTCAGATGGATCTAGATTTCTGTGAAGAAACAAGGATGGTCAGATAGATCCAGATCTCTGTGGAGAAACATGGCCGGTCAGATGGATCCAGATCTTTGTGGAGAAACATGGCCAGTCAGATGGCTCCAAATCTCTGTGGAGAAGCATGGCCGGTCAGATATCTCCAGATCTCTGTGGAGAAACATGGCGAGTAAGATGGCTCCAGATCTCTTTGGAGAAAAATGGCCGGTCAGATGGTTCCAGATCTCTGTGGAAAAGCATGGCCGGTCAGATGGCTCCAGATCTCTGTGGAGAAACATGGCCGGTCAGATGGCTCCAGATCCCTGTGGAAAAGCATGGCCGGTCAGATGGATCCAGATCTCTGTGGAGAAACATGGCTAGTTAGATGGATCCATGCCTCTGTTTTTTTGGTGTACCCTGGCTCCCCTGATACCTGTGGAGCCAGTGTGACTTATCTAAGCATTGTGGAGACCAAGTTCATCCCTTCATAGTAGCTGTAGATGGGGGCTCTGATAACAGGGCCACTTAGGGTATGTTTGCCATAAAAAAATACTATACATTTTGTAAGGATTCTATCTGCCCCATAGAAACCTATAAATACTGTGTAGCATATGTCTGCCTAGTATAAGGCCATGTTCACACAAAGTAAGTTCCGAACTAATTCCGGACAGAGTGTACACATAGTATATAGTATACTCGGGATGTCAGTTATCTGCAGCTGCTATTCACTGAATAGCGGCTGCAGAAAACCCTGTCAGTTCACACCATGTCCAGGGTCTGTCTGTTCTGTTGAAGGATATAGATACTGTCATTTATAAGTGATAGTACAGAACTTCTCCGTCCCATAGAAGCCTATAGATATTGTACAGGATCCACACTTTCTCTAGAAATAATTTGTTAAGTGGGATATGGGAGGATTAGCTAGACCTAGAAGCCTTTGTCATTCATCTCAATGGGACAGGTCCTGTCTGTCGTTGCCCATGGTCCACGAGGATCTGTAAATGTTGTTAAAATGTGTTCTAAATCCCAGTGTAGAGTAGATATATCATTTGGAGAGCTGTATATAGAGAGTATTCCAGCATGGTAAAAAGGTCTGCAGTGTCCAGGTCATTTTTGGGTCCCATTGATTTGAGTTCTGTAGCCCACGGAGGGGTCTAAATTATGATAGAATGTAGAGATATGGACCTTAGAGCTCATCTGTAATTTTAAGGTTGTATGAAATGTCCCATTCTGCTGAGGGTAAGTCTTGTCACATTTTTTGTGTAAAATTTTTGGCTTTTAAGAATGGAAAAAATAGGAAGATAAGAATAGGATGTTTTGTCTAATTGTACTGAAGAAATAGTGGTTGCATTTTGTTGGTGTTAAAGGGATATTCCAACCTATGGTAAAAAAGAAATGCTACTGGGGTGGAGGAATAAAATAGAATAAGAACTTATACTCACCTAACCCTGGTGGCCACAGTTCCCCTTGATGCTTACGACTTTGAAGATGAGCACTTGGTGTAGGACCTTACTAATTAGCCAATCACTGAGCGAAATTGAACTCTGCTGCAGCCAGGAAGGTCCTTCACTGGGCCTTGTCTTCAGAGCCAGAAGAAGCTGAAATATCTGGGAAGCTGTGGGTACCAGGGCTAGGTAAGTATAGGTTTTTATTCTATTTTTACTCCATCCCAGCAACATGTTTTTTTTTGTTTGTTTTTTTAACAATTTCAAGTGTACTGTTATAGTGCAAATTGTCAACCGCATTTTTGAGTCCAGCTAAGAAAGAGCATGCATTTGTTCAATGAACCGAACATAGTCACAATTGGACTGGGTTTGGCCCATTGAACATTGAAAAGATTTGGCAGGAAAACAATGACATTTTTCTTCAGGTTTGGAGAATCCCCTTGTTATATTAGTTGTAGCTCCTGTAGATGATGGTCAAGCTGGTTTTATTACTGGTGGCATGTAGATGATGGAGGAGCTGGTTATATAACTAGTGGCAGGTAGACATTGGAGAAGCCGGTTATATGACTGGTATATATACATATATATATATATATATATATATATATCTGGTTTCAGATAGATGATGGAGATGCTGGTTGTGCAGCTGGTGGTAGGTATATGATGCCGCTTAGTTGGATGTGTAGCTGGCGGCAGGTAGATAAAGCAGGTGTGCTGGTTGTATATGGCAATATGTTTCCACGCTACTCACTCCAAGGAAGCTGTCTTGACATGTGAAGTTTCAGGAGCATGACGCATAAGGAAGGAAGCGTTGGCTCCTGAAACGTTACGTGTTAGGACGGCTTCCTTGGAGTGAGTGGCGTGGAAACATCTTGCCATACTCTGTGGGGATTATGCTGTGCAGATGGAATAGGATCAATAAAGAAACTATGATAAGCTAAGGGATACTGCAGTGAGTAACGTTTTCCTTCTGTCCAGCTTTGGTTTATTAATTGGTAATTTCCACTTTGTGACTATTTTAATTATGGTGTAGCAGAGTATAGTGGGGCCCTGAGCGTGGGCAACACCTCATGTTTAAAGTATTGGTGCATTGGTTTAAAGTGGCTGGTGCAGGTGGTGGCAGGTAATATATAAAGTAGCTGGGGATAAGTTGATGATAGGATGGTTGTATGTGTAGCTGGGGACAGGTAGAGGATGAAGGATGGTTGGATGTGTAGCTGGGGATAGATGATGTAGGATGGTTGTATGTGTAGCTGGGGACAGGTAGATGATGGAGGATGGTTGGATATGTAGTTGGTGATAGGTAGATGACAGAGGATGGTTGTATGTGTAGCTGGGGACAAGTAGATGATGATAGATGGTTGGATGTGTAGCTAGGGACAGGTAGATGATGGAGGATGGTTGGATGTGTAGCTGCGGATAGATGGTGGAGAATGGTTGGATGTGTAGCTGGGGACAGCTAGATGATTGAGGATGGTGGGATGTGTAGCTGGGGACAGCTAGATGATTGTGGATGGTGGAATGTGTAGCTGGGGACAGGTAGATTATGGAGGATGGTTGGATATGTAGCTGGGGACAGGTAGATGATGGAGGATGGTTGGATGTGTACTTGGGGATAAGTAGATCATGGAGGATGGTTGGATGTGTAGCTGGGGTCAGGTACATTATGGAGGATGGTTGGATGTGTAGCTGGGGTCGGGTACATTATGGAGGATGGTTGGATGTGTAGCTGGGGTCGGGTACATTATGGAGGATGGTTGGATGTGTAGCCGGGCATAGATGATGGAGGATGGTTGGATGTGTAGCTGGGGTCGGGTACATTATGGAGGATGGTTGGATGTGTAGCTGGGTATAGATGATGAAGGATGGTTGGATGTGTAGCTGAGGTCAGGTACATTATGGAGGATGGTTGGATGTGGAGCTGGGGATACATAATGGAGGATGGTTGGATGTGTAGCTGGGCTCAGGTACATTATGGAGGATGGTGTGATGTGTAGCTGGGGACAGCTAGATGATGGAGGATGGTTGGATGTGGAGCTGGGGATAAGTAGATGATGAAGAATGGTTGGATCTGAAGCTGGGGGTAGATGATGGAGGATGGTTGGATGTGTAGCTGGGGATAAGAAGATGATTGAGGATGGTTGGATGTGTAGCTGGGGATAAGTAGAGGATGAAGAATGGTTGGATCTGAAGCTGGGGATAGATGTTGGAGGATGGTTGGATGTGTAGCTGGGGATAGATAGATGATGGTGTATGGTTGGATATGAAACTGGAGACATCGTAGATAGATGATGGGGGATGGTTTCTGGTATATGTGAGGCATAGAAGTCTGTCCCGTCTCTGTGCTTGGGACTGTAATTCATAAACTCTTTTCTCCGTGCGGCTTGTTTCCGGCCCGGTCACCATGTGCTTTATTGAACATCAATTGTAGCTATCTGGGACGTGATCCGGGATCTTTACTCCAACAGGATAACTAGGTCAAGGTCTTGTGCTCCGTCCTAGTGATCAAATGAGTCTGACGGCACTTGTTGCTATGTGGGGCGTACATAGTAGGGGGGACCTCTAAGCCACAATACCCCCTGAAATAAAACATAGTCTTTAATTATGAAAAATAATAATAATAATATTAATTCTTATTAAGATAGCATTCTCCAGCACTACACAATACTGAGGGTAAATGTACTGGCAAAATCAGACAATACAAAGCTAAGTGGGTGGAGGGTCAGTATATACATTATAGGCTTTCTCATAGTATCCTGTATTAAGAGTATCAGCTCCAGCTGTAGATTTTGACAGCACCACCATGTTGCTGGTGCCATGGGTTAGGACGTTGAGGCTGATGCCTTTCTCGGGTACAGGTGCCATGGGTTAGAACATGTAGGCTACAGGTGCCATGGATTAGGACATGGAGGCTTACATCTGTCCTGGTTGCAGGTGCCATGGGTTAGGACATGGAGGCTGATGTCTGCCCCAGATGCAGGTGCTATGGGTTAGGACATGGAGGCTGATGTCTCCCCCGGTTGCAAGTGCCAAGGGATTAGAACATGGAGGCTGATGTCTCCCCCAGATGCGGGTGCCATGGGTTACAACGTGGAGGCTGGTGTCTGCCTCAGATGCTGGTGTAATGATTTAGGATGTTGAGGCTGACATCTGCCTCGGATGCAGTTGTAATAGGTTACAACATAGAGGCTGACGTCTGCCCCAGATGCAGGTGTCATGGGTTACGACATGGAGGCTGACGTCTGCCCCAGATGCAGGTGCCATTGGTTACGACATGGAGGCTGACGTCTGCCCCAGATGCAGGTGTCATGGGTTATGACATGGAGGCTGACGTCTGCCCCAGATGCAGGTGTAATGCGTTAGGAGTTTGATGTCTTCCCCGGTTGCACGTGCCATGAGATTGGCGAAAGCTGACATCTGCGTCGTTTGCAGGTGCAAGGCATTAGGACGTGAAAGTTGACTTTAGGGGCAGATGACATGGATTAGGACGTGGAGTCTGACTTGTGCCCCAGGTGAAGGGGCTATGGTTTAGGTTATTGAGGTTGATGTCTGCCCCAGTGTCGCCGCTCTTTTTACATCATCACTGCTTTATCAGTTATTTATGGGGCCCCTGCAGCCGCACGGATGGAGAGCGCTCCACAATGAATAAATCATATATGCAGCTTATTCCCTTTGAGCCAGGCTCATCGGAGGCACCACCACCAGTCGTAGGTGCCCCCCACTGCACTTTGCATGAATGAATGTTTTGTTGTGACCGCAGTGATGGCTTCAGGTCATGTGATACTGGCGTCTGTGTGAAATGAGACAGTAACTGCTTCTGCGTCTTCTAATCTATCAGCGGTAAAGTCTATGATCCATCCCAAGCAGATACGGCCTAAGATTCCTGCCCCACTAGTTGGTGGTCATCAATGGTCCCATATTACCATGACCAGTCCTGCGCCAAGCCACCATAACTATTTTTGTTTCCCTTATACTTTTGGCTCTATATTATGGGGCACTGGCCTCAACTGAAGGTAGGCAAGGTTCATCACTATCAATGACTAATCCTGACAGCATTGGTGATGCATGTTCCTCATTCCCTTCACATCATTGAGGGAATGCATGAAGCCAGTACATCTGACTTCCGGGATTAAAAAAGTAACACATTTTCGTGCCACCAGTATGTGCTCCCCCCTCTATATAGCTAGTGGTCATCAGCTTTACCCATAACTAACAGGTAGCATCTATAATACAACCCTTTAACCGAATAGACTGCATGCATCCATATTTGACTTCGTAGGGCACTTATGGCCCACAGAGTGTCATTCGTGGGCCACCTGCTATCACGGACCTTGCACTGAAGGAGGCAAAAGTCTATGGACCCCGAACTGCATTACAGTCTGTGTAGGTCCTTTTTTTACTGTGGCCGGGGTTCTGGGCAAGTTCATTGGACCATAGAGTAGAATGGGTCAGATGTTGTCTGTGTTTAGACCCTAAATTACAGCTATGTACAAGGAGGCTTTGAGAAGAAGCCAGGACCTGCGGGAGCTGAAATACGTTGGGTTGTTGTTATCACTGACGACACTAAGCATCAGCAACACGACTGTTCATCCAGGGCACCAGACAGTGCATTGACCTTCAAGCAGGAGAGAGAGACAGTCTCTACAAGAACACAATAGCATGTCATATAAATAGAGAGACAGGTGCTCATAAGGTAGTTGAGTTTCCATACTTCAATCTTTGTGCCATATTGATAGCCATATAAAACCAAATGGACTAGATGCTGGTGTCCGTACCTGTAGAGAGATGGGGGTCCTAGTGGTCTCACTAGTATGGGTAAATAAGAATGATCTCTTTGACCATTGTTGGATGAAAAGATAGCAACACAATATAATCCAGCGTTAGAAACCCATGGCCACTTTCTTCCAGAGACAGCATTGCTCTTGTCTCCAGTTTGGGTGCAGGTTTTGCAACTCCGTTCCATTGAAGAGATTGAAGCTTAATTGCAAACCACACCTGAACTGGAGACAGGTTGTGTTATCTCTGGAAGAAATTGGCCATGTTTTTTTAACCCCTTTAACAGAGTGGCCCCAACCATGATGACAGTCTCTATTCTCCACTGAGTGCACAGAATAAAAAAGCAAAATACATACAAATAGGTGTGACAAACTAGAACAATTATAAATAATAGAGATACGAAACCTCCTATTAGGCGGATATTTCAGGGGAGTCCTTCCAAACAAAAAGAGCAAGCGTTCCGCCATGTTTTCATTGTCTATTTTCTACAGGTTCGTCAGGAAACATACATACATACTCAGGAGAGAAAAAATGCAAACAAAAGTAGTCACAAAAAGTGAATTCATGCTAATCACCAGTTTACAGATAGCATTTATCCTGTGGTATTTGCCGATAGACCCACAGGTCTTAGCCGGAGAACGATATTTCTGGTCCGCAACGAGTTCTGGGTCTCTTGGCCTGTATGGACAGGTAAACTTCCAGTCAGAGACACTCAAATGCATGTCACTAAAAGCTAAATAAGTGATAGTATCGGACTTCTAGTGGGAGTTGCCGATAGCTGGCCTCGCATGATGGATAGTCTGGGTGGTGAAGAGCAAATGCGCGGGTGGAGACAGCAAGTGAACATAATGATAGTAAGTAACAAATTAGTTTTAATGTGTGCATAAAGAGTATATTTCAGGAGACTGGGGTATAAAGATATATTTAGTGGATATTTGTCATGTACATTGTAAAAAACAGCAATTATATGTGACCATAATGAAGGTACAGTGCACTGGTCGTCCACCACTATTCTTGCCAGAGGAGGACTAAATATAATCAAATAAGATGTCAGATATTAAAATTGCATGTGTGACAGGAGTGTATAGCAGGGTACTCAATATTTTTTATATATATAAATATCTAAGTGTCCAATCTGGTTATTAAATGAACAAAGCCTTCTTTAGACCCAGTGCAGATACCGTCCATAGATGGTAACTCCAGCAGGCCTCTTTTATGTAGTAAGGCCCTATCCAGGTCGCCCTGTCGGGATAAGGGGCATACTACTTCCAATAGTGCAAATGGTGGCTCAAGATGATGTAGGTTCATCCCAGTTGTTATTGATGTCGCCAACATGTTCCAAAACTCTAGGGCGAAATTCCCTCTTTGGTTTGCCCACATAGGATAGCTAACATGGGCATGTCGCCGTGATATTTGGCTTTGGACAATAGTAAACTCACTGTTGGAGAACTTCTTGTCCACATTGCACGTGCCAAACATTTTAGTTGTTTAAAAATATTGAAACGCTTTGCATCATCCACACTTAAAGGTACCCCGATGTTCGTTTCGGATCCCGAACACGAACATATAAAAAATTATCGTAATCTGTTCGTATTCGCGAACATTCACAAACAAGTAACGAACATAGGGTACAAGCGTATGTTTTGGTCTACGCTTATGCGTACAGATGATCAGGTGCAAAGCGTAAATTACGCAGTTGCTTTCACATTTCATTTACATTCATTTGTGTACAGATTGCGTACATTTGTACAGATGTGTACAGATTATCAGGCACAAAGCGTAAATTACGCAGTGGTGTACATTCGCAAGTTCTAATATGTTTGAAAATGATCGTTATAACCATTCCTATCATTGAACAAATCGAACACAAACAACTAGCGTCATGTTCATACGAACATAACGTTTCGATCATCACTTGTTGTGGTACAAAGTGGCTATGTACCAAATGATCCCCAAGTTCCTGCTTCTTCTATAGGTGATCATAGGTCTCTCCTCAACTATGGTAGCTACTAGGTGGTCAGACATAAGGATCAGCCAGTAGTGGGTCAGAATGTGTTGTATTTCACCCGCAAAGGAGTTATATGTCCTGATGATGCGTATTTTGGACAATTCAGTGTTGGCGGCCTGTGGAAGTAATGGTGTATGTTTCTCCCCTCGTGCCATTTGGTGGGATCAGGTCTCACAACCGATTTCAGCATACACTCCGGTGAGTTTGGAGGCCAAGGCTGGGGGGGAGAATTTATTGTCATGTTACTCCAGCCGCTCTCTAGTGATCTGAGCCCAATGAGAAGCATTGTCAAGTTGATGGCCCTGTGGTTGGGGAAGTCTTCCAGAAGATGTGGGTAAAGATGGTCGGATAGTGGTCCCATTAGCATTCACCATTCAAGGATTGTGATGTGGTGACCAACGGTCCTAGGACCTGCCATGAAGTTCTGCTCCCCAAACCATCACACCTCCGCCAGTGGTCTGTTGAACATGAATGGTGCCACTATGGGAAACTGCTTAAAGCTGCTGATGCCAGATGTGGAGCCATCCATCCATATGGTTTAGGGCCCTATTCCACCGGACGATTATCGTTCAGATTATCGTTAAATTGTTCGAATCTAAACGGTAATCGTTCGGTTGAAATGCAGTTAACGATTAACAACCGAACGAGAAATTGTTGATCACTTTATAACACCTGGACCTATTTTTATTGTTGCTCATTCGCAAAACGTTCGCAAATCGTTCGCATTGAATAAGACATCGTTCGGCCGTTCGCAATAGATACGAACGCAATAGCGAATAAATAGCGAAGAAAAAACTATCACAATTACGATCATAAGTAACGATTATCGTTCCATGGAAATGAGTGAACGTTTTCAGGTCTTTCGTAATAGCAGTCGTTTGAGATTGTTAATCGTTAACGATTATGCAAACGATAATCGTCCGGTGGAATAGGGCCGTTATGCCCCTATTACACGAGTCGTTTGGAGGAGCAAACGAGCGCTATTAGCGCTCGTTTGCTCCTCGTTCCCCGCTCGCTGCCGCCGCTATTCCACGTGGCGTCAGCGAGCGGGTGAGTGCGGGAGGGGCGGCGGGGAGCTGCTGGGGGGGCTGCCCGGGGGGTCGCTGATCGTCCGGGCAGCCCATAGGATATAGCAGCGTCTGCTGCCGATGCTCCTATTCAACGGAGCGACGGCAGCAGATCGCTGCTATATCAGTCGCTTGTTTTTCAACATGTTGAAAAACAAGCGACTGCAACGATCAGCCGACATGAACGATGTCGGCTGATCATTGCACTCTATTCCACGGGACGAATATCGTTCGTAGCGGCCGATATCGGCCGAATACGAACGATATTGCTCCTCTAAACGACCCGTGGAATAGGGCCTTCACTCTAGACTACCCTCTGCTATGTGTCCAAAATCCATTGACGTCTTTCCTTGGGTCATGTGAGATGTTGTTTGCAATGATGCTGGGTCTTTAGGGGAATCTATATCAGTCTTCGGCTATAGAACCCTAGTTCATGGTTATTGTGGACATTTGTCTTACTGCTGGGTCTATTGGTCCACTGTTGTACCAAATGTGTGATCTTCTGTGAGATATCTGGATGGATCATTCAGTCTTGGTCCACTCTTCACACCATGGTTCGGAAACATCCAGCTGTGCCACTGTTTCAGAAACACTAGCCTCATGGCCCTTGGCCCCAACAATCTGCCCACCATCTTATATTCATATCATCTTCTTCTGCCATCCATAGGAGAGGCCAACACATTATCTGAGAGCCACTTGTGATCCAGACACCACATGTTATCATGTTATTGGTCGCAAAATGTCAGACGACCATGTTGATCGTTCAGTTTTTAACAATTTGATTTATGACGTCAAATATATTTACTTTTAGATAATGTCACTGTCAGCTCATGTGTGATAAGTGATGTCACTGCCAGCTTTTCTGTGATATTTGAGGTCACTGCCAAATCTTGCATGATATGTGATGCCACTGCTGACTCTTGTATGAAGTGTGATGTCACTGATAGTTCCTTTAACATGTCGGATGTCATTGCTGGCTTTGTCGTGATGTCTGACGTCGCTGCCCTCTCTTCTGTCATGTCTGGCCTCCTATGTATCATTCATTATTTCACTGGTAGCTCATGTATGTCTCTTCCAGCTCATGTATGATGCCTTGTGTGATGTTTGATGTCCCTCACTGCCGCGCTGTATATGATGTGAATTCATGCTGGCTCTTGTATGATGTGTGACATCACTGCTTCTTCTTCTTAGAGGTGTGATGCTGGCTCATGTTTGATGTCTGCTAAATCTGTTGGCTCATGTATGATGTCTTCTAACTCTGCTGGCTCATGTATGATGTCTTATAACTCTGCTAGCTCATGTATGATGTCTGTTAACTCTGCTGGCTCATGTATGATGTCTTCTAACTGCTGGCTCATGTATGATGTCTGTTAACTCTGCTGGCTCATGTATGATGTCTGTTAACTCTGCTGGCTCATGTATGATATCTTCTAACTCTGCTGGCTCATGTATGATGTCTGTTAACTCTGCTGGTTTATGTATGATATCTTCTTACTCTGCTGGCTCATGTATGATGTCTGTTAACGCTGCTGGCTCATGTATGATGTCTGATAACTCTGCTGGCTCATGGACAATGTGTGATGTCACTGTCGGGTCTTGTATGATGTGACATTATGTGACCTTCTTAGAGGTCTGATGTCATTTGCTGCTCTTCTAGGTTTCTAAGTAATTTAGTATCATCATCATTGTCTGGGCCGTCACTTAGTAATGGCTCCCATCAACAACTATAGAACTATGTTTTCTGAGATCATGTTTGGGGAACCCAATGTTTTATAAGATCATGTGTGTAGATCAGTGTTTCCCAACCTTTTCAACCTCGGGGCACCCCAACCAAATAATGTTCTACAAAAAACGTCATTCAGTGACTCACAGGACCTGCCAGACAAGCATCTTTAGGCTCCGCACTTTTCCAGCAACTCCCTTCCCCTTTTCCACATATAGGGTTCCATACAGTAATAATTCTGCTGTTTGGTTTTATGTGCAGTAAAGTGAGCAGATATATGGGTAGCCCCCTGTATGTAGAATCCTCTGCTGTGTGCCCATATAGTAATTATGCCTCCCCTGCTTTGCCCCCATATAGTAATAATGCCCCCTGCTGTGCCCCATATAATAATAATGCCCCCTGCTGTGTTCCCCATATGGTAATAATGCCCCTGCTGTGTACCCATATAGTAATAATGCCTGTGCCCTCCATGTAGTAATAATGCCCTGTGCTGTGCCCTCCATATAGTAATAATGCCTCCTGCTGTGCCCCCATATAGTAATAATACCACCTGCTGTGCCCCTATATAGTAATAATGCCCCCTGCTGTGTCCCTATATAGCAATAATGTTGCCTGCTGTGTCCCCAATATAGTAATAATGCCTCCTGCTGTGCCCCATATAGTAATAATGTAGTAATATTGCCCTGTGCTGTGCCCCATATAGTAATAATGTCCCCTGCTGTGCCCCTATATAGTAATAATGTCCCCTGCTGTGCCCCCATATAGTAATAATGTCTCCTGCTGTGTCCCTATATAGCAATAATGTTGCCTGCTGTGCCCCCAATATAGTAATAATGCCTCCTGCTGTGCGCCATATAGTAATAATGCCTCCTGCTCTGCCCCATATAGTAATAATATCCCCTGCTGTGCCTCCATGTAGTAATATTGCCCTCTGCTGTGCCCCATATAGTAATAATGTCCCCTGCTGTGCCCCCATATAGTAATAATGTCTCCTGCTGTGCCCCCATATAGTAATAATGTCTCCTGCTGTGCCCCATATAGTAATATTGCCTTCTGCTTTGCCCCAATATAGTAATAATGTACCCTGCTGTGCCCCCATATAGTAATAATGCCCCTGTGTGCTCCTCATATAGTAATAATGCCCCCTATTGTGCCCCCATATAGCAATAATGCCTCCTGCTGTGCTCCATATAGTAATAATTTCTCCGGCTGTGCCTCCATATAGTAATAATGTCCCCTGCTGTGCCCCCATATAATAATAATAATGTCCCTGCTTTGCCCCCATTTAGTAATATCTCCTGCTGTGTCCTCATATAGTAATAATGTCCCCTGCTGTGCCCACATATAGTAATAATGTCCCCTGCTGTGACCCATATAGTAATAATGCCCTACCAAGAAAATAAATAAACATCATACTACCTAAACTGGATATGGGTCAGGTCTCTCCATTTTCTGGTCTCAAGCCTGTGGGTCATGAGGATTTATCCTTGAGCAGGTGGGAGAGACCTTGTCCCAGGCGTCTCATATGTAGCCTATGATGAGAAAATGAGTATCAGGAGGAGGTGACCTTCATACTCTGTACTTTAATGTTTGGCCCCATCACCCTCACTGCATTGGTGTTACAGTGAGTGGGCTGAACATTAAGGTAAGTGCGGCATCCCTAGAAGCTGTTTGGCCGCAGTGCCTAGATATACTATAGAACAAAATCCTGCGGTTGGGAACTGCTGGTGTAGACTCTGGTCTGTTATGAGATTGTGTGTGTGGTGATCGCTGTGAAATCAAAGTTTCCTTCATATTGTGTCTCTGCAGCTTTTCCGTGAAGTTCGAATCATGAAGGGACTGAACCACCCGAATATTGGTAAGTGAAGAAGGAGATGAGGCTCGACCTCCGTCCTCCATCTGTTACCTCCGCTCACTCTCTTGTCTCTTTCTTACAGTGAAGCTGTTTGAGGTGATTGAGACAGAGAAGACGCTCTACCTGATCATGGAGTACGCCAGTGGAGGTAAGGAGTCTTTTCCCTTCCTCTCCCATAGATCAGACCTTCTACACGTTGTGTAATTATCTACTTCCTCCTCCGTTAGGTGAAGTGTTTGATTACCTGGTGTCTCACGGCCGGATGAAGGAGAAGGAAGCACGTGCCAAATTTCGACAGGTAAGTGATTGTAATATCTCCTGTCCATCCCCCATGTTTATATGTCCAGCCCTCCTCAGGCCCCAGTCAGACCCACCTCTGTCCTCCCGTCCCAGTCAGACCCACCCCCTGTCCATCCATCCCACTCAGACCCAGTTCCATGCACCTTCCATACCATTCAGACTTAGTTCCATACACCTCTCCCAATCAGACCCAGTCCCACCCTCCTTCCCTTCCAGTTAAACACAGTTCCGTGCACCTTCCCTTTCAGTCAGACCCAGTTCCACCCTTCTTCCCAGTAAGACCCAGTTCCACCCTCCTTCCCACTCAGTCAGACCCAGTTCCACTCTCCTTCTCTCCCAGTCAGACCCAGTCCCACTCATCCTTGCCTCCCAGTCAGGCCTTGTAACCTCCTCCTTCCCTCCCAGTTAGACCCAGTCCCACCCTCGTCCTCAGAGTGGGTCTTAAGCTGAGAGTCCTGATAGAGTTGATGGATATACCGATCCCCGGCCTGCTTAGTAATGGTGACCATGTGTCTCTTCTTACTTCAGATTGTGTCCGCCGTCCATTATTGTCACCAGAAGAATATTGTCCACCGAGATCTCAAGGTGAGGCCTCCTCTGAGTCGGCTTCACTGCTGACTGTCTCCTCACTGTTGTATTACCCCCCTGTGGTCTAATCCCACTTGTTCTTTAAGGCTGAGAACCTGCTGCTCGACTCTGAGGCCAATATAAAGATCGCAGACTTTGGGTTCAGTAATGAATTTACTCCTGGGGGAAAATTGGACACGTTCTGTGGGAGCCCTCCGTATGCTGCACCCGAACTGTTCCAAGGCAAGAGATACAACGGTCCCGAGGTGGATGTGTGGAGTCTGGGGGTCATCCTCTACACTCTGGTCAGTGGCTCCCTGCCATTTGATGGACAGAACCTCAAGGTAAGGCTGTGTGATGGGATCATGATGTCTTTTGTGGGTGGAGACCAAGGAAGGCGCTGTTAGCGTAGGATGTCACCTCGGGACCCTCTAGTACCTGACATGCTGTGTACTAATCCTCAGGTATCTCCAAGGCGATGGCTCCTTGGATGTTACCCATTGGTCCCGTGGGGGCAGTTCCTCCTTATTGGTCTCCTGGGGCGCCACACACACCAGTCTTGGGGGTCAGTTTCTGGGGTGCCACACATCGTCCTGGGAGGGCAGTTTCTGGGGCTCCACACATCAGCCCCGGGGATTTTTTCCTGGGATAACACGCATTGGTCCTGGGGACATTTTCTCCTTGTTGATCTTCTGGGGTGCTACACATCAGTCTTGGGGTCAGTTTTTGGAGTGTTAAACATTGGTCCTGGGGTCAGTTCCTGGGGTGACACACATCAGTCCTGGGGGCAGTTTCTGGGGTGCCACGCATTTGTCCTGGAGGGGGAGGTTTCTTGGGGGCTACCCATTGGTCCTGGGGGCATTTCCTCCTTGTTATTTCCCTGGGGTGCTATGCATCAGTCCTGGGGGGCAGTTTCTGGGGCTTCACGCATTGTTCCTGGGTGGGGGGTTAGTTTCTGGGGTGCCATGCATCAGTCCTGGGGGACAGTTCCTGGGGCTCCTGGCAGCGGCCCTGGGGGTGGCAGTTTCTAGGGCGCCATGTATTGGTCCTGGGGGGCAGTTCCTGGGGCTCCTGGCAGCGGCCCTGGGGGTGGCAGTTTCCAGGGCGCCATGTATTGGTCCTGGGGGGCAGTTCCTTCATGTTGGTCTCCTGGAGTGCTACACATCAGATCTGAGGTCAGTTCTTGGGGTGTTATACATTGTTCCTGAGGCTTTATGCATCGGTCTTTGGGGGGGGGGGGGGGGGTTAGTTTATAGGGTACCACGCATCGGTCCCTGGGAGGGGGGGTTAGTTTCTGTGGTGTCATGCATCGGTCCTGGGGGGGGGGGGGGTTAGTTTCTGAGGCACCCCACATCTGTCCAGGGTTGAGGGGGCAGTTTTCTTCTTGGCGGTCTCCTGGGATGTTCATCATGATGGATAAGGAGCTGACACGTTTGTAATTTGTTTCTTCTTCACTTGGGCAGGAGCTGCGGGAACGCGTCCTTCGTGGTAAATACAGAGTCCCGTTCTACATGAGTACAGACTGTGAGAGCGTCCTGCGCCGGTTCCTGGTGCTGAACCCCACCAAACGCTGCACTCTGGAGGTGACACCCACATTCACCACTTCTCACCTCTTTCCTTCTTCGGCCTTCAAGGTCCTGACTTTTTTTTCCCTAACCTTTTTCAGCAAATAATGAATGATAAGTGGATGAATATTGGGTATGAAAGTGACGATCTGAAGCCATACAAGGAGCCGGAGGAGGACCACGCTGATCCCAAGCGAATTGGTAAGTACACCACCATCCATAACATCCCACCCAGAAGTATGGCCACCACTACTGCTCCCATCATTGCTTCAGATACATGATGGGGAGACCTTCTAGAATTTTTTTGGGAAAGGGTGTTAAAGTCTTAAGGGGGTCCCTAGGTTGTGTGGTATTATAACATGGATCTATTCACTTAAAAGGGGTACTCTGGTGAAAATCTTTTTCTTTCAGATCAAATGGTTATATAGATTTGTAATTTACTTCTGTTTGAACATCTCCAGTCTTCCCATATTTATCAGCTGCTGTATGCCCTGCAGGATGTGGTGTATTCTCTCCAGTCTGACAAAGTGCTCTCTGCTGCCACCTCTGTCCATGTCAGGAACTGTCCAGAGCAGCAGCAAATCCCCATAGAAAACCTCTGCTGCTCTGGACAGTTCCTGACATGGACAGAGGTGGCAGCAGAGAGCAGTGTGTCAGACTGGAGAGAATACACCACTTCTTGTAGGACATACAGCAGCTGATAAGTACTGGAAGACTGGAGATTTTTAAATAGAAATATATAACAAATCTATATAACTTTCTAAAACCAGTTGATTTGAAAGAAAAAGAGTACTCCTTTAATGGAACTGAGTTGCAATACCACACAAAAACTGAGGAGCAGGGTGGCGCTATTTCTAGTAGCAAGCAGATATCTTTACCTAATCGTGGATAACCCCTTTAAAGGTATCTCTGTGTCTTCCACAGAGATAATGCTGGAGATGGGATACTCCAGGGAGGAGATTAAAGACGCATTGAACTCTAATAAGTACAATGAAGTTATGGCGACCTACCTGCTGCTGGGACGGAAACCTGAGGTAAGTCCAGACACAGAGCGATACTTACTGATTCCAGGTCAGAGAGAGAGCACTGACATCTCCTCTGCTGTGTCCGCAGAATGAAGGCGGGGAGTCTCGCTCAGACAGCACACTATCCCTATCCCGGAGCCGAGTCACCTCAGATGTCACCAATGGTGCCACCAAGTCATCATCAACCCACAGCAAGAACCAGCGAGGGTACCAGAGGCAGAGGAGGCACAGCGACTTCTGTGAGTACCCACAGGGCCGAGCCATGCCGCGGGACAGAGACACTTGGGGTACAGGATAGTGGCACGCTGACACTAGGGGTACAGGATAGTGACACTTGGGGTACAGGATAGTGACACGCTGACACTTGGGGTACAGGTTAGTGACATGCTGACACTTGGGGTACAGGATAATGAAACGCTGATACTTGGGGTACAGGATAATGACACGCTGATACTTGGGGTACAGGATAATTACACACTGTCACTTGGGGTACAGGATAGTGACACTTGGGGTACAGGATAGTGACACGCTGACACTTGGGGTACAGGATAGTGACACTTGGGGTACAGGATAGTGACACTTGGGGTACAGGATAACACACTGACACTTTGGGTACAGGATAGTGACACACTGACACTTGGGGTACAGGATAATGACACACTGACACTTGGGGTACTGGATAATGATAAGCTGACACTTGGGGTACAGGATAATGACACACTGACACTTGGGGTCAGGATAATGACACTTGGGGTACAGGATAATGACACTTGGGGTACAGGATAATGACATGCTGACACTTGGGGTACAGGATAGTGACACTTGGGGTACAGGTTAGTGACATGCTGACACTTGGGGTACAGGATAATGACACTTGGGTACAGGATAATGACACTTGGGGTACAGGATAGTGACACACTGACACTTGGGGGTACAGGATAATGACACGCTGATACTTGGGGTACAGGATAATTACACACTGTCACTTGGGGTACAGGATAGTGACACGCTGACACTTGGGGTACAGGATAGTGACACTTGGGGTACAGGATAGTGACACGCTGACACTTGGGGTACTGGATAATGATAAGCTGACACTTGGGGTACAGGATAATGACACACTGACACTTGGGGTCAGGATAATGACACTTGGGGTACAGGATAATGACACTTGGGGTACAGGATAATGACATGCTGACACTTGGGGTACAGGATAGTGACACTTGGGGTACAGGTTAGTGACATGCTGACACTTGGGGTACAGGATAATGACACTTGGGGTACAGGATAATGACACTTGGGGTACAGGATAGTGACACACTGACACTTGGGGTACAGGATAATGACACGCTGATACTTGGGGTACAGGATAATTACACACTGTCACTTGGGGTACAGGATAGTGACACGCTGACACTTGGGGTACAGGATAGTGACACTTGGGGTACAGGATAGTGACACGCTGACACTTGGGGTACAGGATAACACACTGACACTTTGGGTACAGGATAGTGACACACTGACACTTGGGGTACAGGATAATGACACGCTGACACTTGGGGTCAGGATAATGACACTTGGGGTACAGGATAATGACACACTGACACTTGGGGTACAGGATAATGATAAGCTGACATTTGGGGTACAGGATAATGACACACTGACACTTGGGGTACAGGATAATGACACTTGGGGTACAGGATAATGACATGCTGACACTTGGGGTACAGGATAGTGACACTTGGGGTACAGGTTAGTGACATGCTGACACTTGGGGTACAGGATAATGACACTTGGGGTACAGGATAATGACACTTGGGGTACAGGATAATGACATGCTGACACTTGGGGTACAGGATAGTGACAATTGGGGTACAGGTTAGTGACATGCTGACACTTGGGGTACAGGATAATGACATGCTGACACTTGGGGTACAGGATAGTGACACTTGGGGTACAGGATAATGACACGCTGCCATGTTTGGTGGGAGGAGCTTCCCATGTGATGATGTCATTTTTCCCCCACAGGTGGTCCTGCACCCACTCCCTCTCAAGCCAAGCGCAGTCCTCCTGGGGCGGTTGATGATGGGACAGTTGGGGAGCGTCTTGCCCCCAGGAGGGGCAGTGGATCTGTGGGCGGGGGTAGCCGGCCTCCCCCTCCCTCCAGCCCTATGGTTAGCCATGCCCACAACCCGAACAAGGCGGAAATTCCAGAACCACGCAAAGAAGCCCCACCCACAACTGTAAGCACATGACCGGTTCCTTTTTGCTATGACGGGGGGAATCTGCACCTCAGTATTGTCCAGCCTTCAGCTGTAAGCAGGTCCGAGTGGGGTTTAAACGTTTGTAATGTTTCCCTGTATGTCCTGCAGATGAACACGCCCCCCGGTGTGATGGGACGCAGAAACACGTATGTGTGCACAGATCGCCACGCCTCAGAGCGTCATTCCCTGCTCCATAACGGAAAGGAGAACAGGTAGGTGAGAGGGCTGCTGGAAACTGAGCGGGTGACACGTCTACTACCAGGTTGGGGGGGCTGACAGGAACTGAGGGGGTGACACATCCCCTACCAGTTGGAGGAGAGGCTGCTGGGAACTGAGCGGGTGACACATCCCCTACTAGGTGGGGGGGGGCTGCCAGGAGCTGAGCGGGTGACACGTCGCCTACTGGGTGGGGGGGGGGCTGCCAGGAGCTGAGCGGGTGACACGTCGCCTACTGGGTGGGGCTGCCAGGAGCTGAGCAGGTGATAGGTCTCCTACTAGGTGGGGGCTCTTCTGGGAACTGAGTGGGTGACCCGTCTCCTACTAGGTGGGGGCTCTAACGGGAACTGAGCGGGTGACATGTCTGCCACTAGGTGGGGGGCTGCTGGGAGCTGAGCGGGTGACACGTCTCCTACTAGGTGGGAGGGCTGCAAGAAGCTGAGCGGGTGACACGTCTCCTACTAGGTGGGAGGGCTGCAGGAAGCTGAGCGGGTGACACGTCTCCTACTAGGTGTGGGAGCTGCCGGGACTGGGCGGGTGAGACATCTCCTACTAGGTGAGGGGGCTACTGGGAGCTGAGCGGGTGACACATCTCCTACTAGGTGTGGGAGCTGCCGGGACTGGGCGGGTGAGACATCTCCTACTAGGTGGGGGGGCTGCCGGGACTGAGTGTGTCAGACGTGTCCTACTAGGTGGGGGGCTGCTGGGAACTGAGCAGGTGACACGCCTCTTACTAGGTGGTGGGGCTGCCGGGACTGAGCATGTGAGAAGTCTCCTACTAGGTGGGGGGGCTGCCGGGTGCTGTGCAGGTAACATGTCTCTTCTTAGGGCCCTATTCCACCGGACAATTATCGTTCAGATTATTGTTAAATCGTTCGAATCTAAACGATAATCGTTCGGTTGAAATGCAGTTAACGATTAACGACCGAACGAGAAATCGTTGATCGCTTTACAAGACCTGGACCTATTTTTATCGTTGTTCGTTCGCAAAACGTTAGCAAATCGTTTGCATTGAATAAGATGTCGTTCAGTCATTTGCAGTAGATACGAACGCAATAGCGAAGAAAAAACGTTTGCAAATACGATCATAAGTAACGATTATCGTTCCATGGAAATGAGTGAACGTTTTCAGGTCTTTCGCAATAGCGGTCGTTTAAGATCGTTATTCGTTAACAATTATGCGAACGATAATCGTCCGGTGGAATAGGGCCCTTACTCATTGTCCTCTCTCTCTCTTCTCTCTCAGCTCCACCCCCTCTCGCCCGCCTGCACCATCGCCCTCCACACAGAGTATCGCAGAGCGCAGCTGCCTCTCTCGAGGATCCAATGTCCGCAGCACTTTTCATGGCGGCCATGTCAGAGATCGGAGGGGTCAGAATCCACCCCCTAGTTCTCCCACGCACCCTCACGAGGGGTTAAACCAGAGCCGATCCCGAGCCACCTCCAACCTGTTCAGCAAGCTGACCTCCAAACTGACCCGCAGGTAAGGGAGAATATGGAGGGGTCCGGGAGACCGAAATACAGGGACCGACTGCCAGCCAAACATAGGGGACCTGTGAGAGTAGATGGGGGTATGACACCCATACGGCTGGGAGAGCAGTGCATGATGGGAGTATTACCAGAGACCAGTCCAGGCGGGACCCCACAGTGATCTCACCATAATAAGGGAGTAAGAATAGTAGTGATGTCACTGCAGCATGCATCAGCACAGCATTTGATCAGTCACGAGTGGTCGGGTACTGGAGTCTGCTTAGGTTTACACCCCCTGCTGCAGTCAGACATAGGTGTGCATATAAGTTACACCCCCTGCTGCAGTCAGATATAGGTGTGCATATAAGTTACACCCCCTGCTGCAGTCAGGTATAGGTGTGCATATAAGTTGCACCCCCTGCTGCAGTCAGGTATAGGTGTACATATAAGTTACACCCCCTGCTGCAGTCAGATATAGGTGTGCATATAAGTTACACCCCCTGCTGCAGTCAGGTATAGGTGTGCATATAAGTTACACCCCCTGCTGCAGTCAGGTATAGGTGTGCATATAAGCTAACACCCCCTGCTGCATTCAGGTATAGGTGTGCATATAAGTTTACACCCCCTGCTGCAGTCAGACATAGGTGTGCATATAAGTTACACCCCCTGCTGCAGTCAGGTATAGGTGTGCGTATAAGCTTACACCCTTCTGCAGTCAGACATAGGTGTGCATATAAGTTACACCCCCTGCTGCAGTCAGACATAGGTGTGCGTATAAGCTTACACCCTCTGTTGCAGTCAGGTATAGGTGTGCATATAAGTTACACCCTCTGCTGCAGTCAGGTATAGATGTACATATAGGTTACATCCCCTGCTGCAGTCAGGTATAGGTGTGCATATAGGTTACACCCCCTGCTGCAGTCAGGTATAGGTGTGCATATAGGTTACACCCCCTGCTGCAGTCAGGTATAGGTGTGTTCATAAGCTTACACCCCCTGCTGCAGTCAGGTATAGGTGTGTTCATAAGCTTACACCCCCTGCTGCAGTCAGGTATAGGTGTGCATATAATTTACACACCTTGCTGCAGTCAGGTATAGGTTTGCGTATAGGTTAAACCCCTGCTGCAGTCAGGTATAAGTCTGCATATAAGTTTACACCCCCTGCTGCAGTCAGACATAGGTGTGCATATAAGTTACACCCGCTGCTGCAGTCAGACATAGGTGTGCATATAAGTTACACCCCCTGCTGCAGTCAGACATAGGTGTGCTCATAAACTTACACCCCCTGCTGCAGTCAGGTTTAGGTGTGCATATAAGTTACACCCCCTGCTGCAGTCAGGTATAGGTGTGCATATAGGTTACACCCCCTGATGCAGTCAGGTTTAGGTGTGCATAAAGGTTACACCCCCTGATGCAGTCAGGTATAGGTGTGCATATAAGTTACACCCCTGATGCAGTCAGTTATAGGTGTGCGTATAAGCTTACACCCCCTGCTGCAGTCAGGTATAGGTGTGCATATAGGTTACACCCCCTGCTGCAGTCAGGTATAGGTGTGGATATAAGTTACACCCCTGCTGCAGTCAGGTATAGATGTGCTCACATGTTGATGATTTTCCATCACGCCCGACCCAATATCTCCACTAATATTATCTGTCGGTGGATGGTTAGAGAGCCCCATATACCATATATTCATGGACGAACCAAGTGGCGGGAATTGGAGCCAAAAGTATGAGCTTTATGGGGACCCTAAAATGCCTGTCTGTCCACAGTGATTTTACAGACGTGCTCATAACCATACACCTCCTCACTCATTGCAGTCTACTTGACCGTAGCTTTTTCTTTAAAATCAACATATGTCAGAAAGTTATATAGATTTCCAGTCTTCCAGTACTTATCAGCTGCTGTATGTCCTGCAGGCAGTTGTGTATTCTTCCCAGGCTGACACAGTGCTCTCTGCTACCACCTCTGTCCATGTCAGGAACTGTCCAGAGCAGGAGAGGTTTTCTATGGGGATTTGCTGCTGCTCTGGACAGTTCCTGACATGGACAGAGGTGGCAGCAGAGAGCACTGTGTCAGACTGGAGAAAATACATCACTTCCTACAGGACATACAGCAGCTGACACGTACTGGAAGACTGGAGATGTTTAAATAGAATTAAATTACACATCTATATAACATTCTGACACCATTACAGTACAGCTGTACTTTTTATCCATTGCAGTCAGTTACCAGAAAAAGTAAGTGAACCCTTTGGAAGTCCCTGGATTTCTAAACTGATTACAACTAGAAATGTGATGTGATTGTTCTCACATTATATACAGGACACAATGTAACTAATAACACTCAGATAGCTGTATTGGTTATGTCTGAGTAAACATCCACAGGGCAGGTAGAAAAAGAAATTAAACTTTTATGCTAAGGACTTCTGTAAAGACTATAGACATAGATTTTTGTTTTGGAATCAAAGTACTGACCTCAACCCTAAGGACTTACTGTGGCCTGACCTAAGGAGGGCGCTACACACAAGGCATCACAAAAATACTGATGGACTGAATGCATATTTGCAGGAAGGAACAGTCCAGAAATCCTCCATGTTGTCTAAACATACGTTCAGCTACAAGAAACATTTGGAGGAGGCGATCGCTGCTAAAGGAGGATCTACAGGTTATTAAATTAAAGGCTTTACACTTAGCTCTTCTCTCTGCCCCATGGATGTTTACCCCATGTGCTCAATAAAAGACCTCAGCATACAACTATGTGTGTTATTAGTTTAGTTATATTGTGTGTCTTATTTAATTGTGATTTAGAGAACAATCAGTCCTGACTGCACAATTAGGCTGTGAAGTCCTGACTTCACAGGCTGTGAAGGCGAGCACAGATCTGACAGGTCGGCACTCCCTTACATTGGTTGGGCCTTTAAGTTCAGTCCTCTGTATCTATGGGAGGGTGACCCAGTTGGAGGCGGCCATTTTTGGACTGTAATGGTCATTGCTCCCCTTTCTGCCTTCTTCCTTTCCTTTCACCTGTCTTCTCATGTTTTTTTTCTCCCCCTTCCTCCCCCTCTGTCTTTCTCCTCTTTCTCTTTCTGGCTTCCTCTCCAGGGTCGCTCTTGACCCCTCTAAGAGACAGGCGTCTCACCGCTGTGTGTCTGGAGTGTCTCTCCCTCAGGACAGCAAGATCAGTAAGTGTCCTTTAAATAACCAGTGGGGCGAGTCTTGTGTGGGGAGTGCCATTGTCTTGCCGCAGTGGGTGATGGGGTGAGGATGAGTATGTTTGCTTCATGACTGGTAAACGACTGGTACGTAGGACTCGGTCTACATGTAGCCTCTCCCAGGTCACACTGCAAGAGCATCACCCATCCACCTCCTACCTTATGGTCCGCTCTGGTATTAGTGATGTCTGGCCTTGTGGTCAGCGCTCCGCTCTGGTATTAGTGATGTCTGGCCTTATGGTCAGCGCTCCGCTCTGGTATTAGTGATGTCTGGCCTTGTGGTCAGCGCTCCGCTCTGGTATTAGTGATGTCTGGCCTTGTGGTCAGCGCTCCGGTCTGGTATTAGTGATGTCTGGCCTAGTGGTCAGCGCTCCGGTCTGGTATTAGTGATGTCTGGCCTTATGGTCAGCGCTCCGCTCTGGTATTAGTGATGTCTGGCCTTATGGTCAGCGCTCCGCTCTGGTATTAGTGATGTCTGGCCTTATGGTCAGCGCTCCGCTCTGGTATTAGTGATGTCTGGCCTTGTGGTCAGCGCTCCGCTCTGGTATTAGTGATGTCTGGCCTAGTGGTCAGCGCTCCGGTCTGGTATTAGTGATGTCTGGCCTTATGGTCAGCGCTCCGCTCTGGTATTAGTGATGTCTGGCCTTGTGGTCAGCGCTCCGCTCTGGTATTAGTGATGTCTGGCCTTGTGGTCAGCGCTCTGCCCTGGTATTAGTGATGTCTGGCCTTGTGGTCAGCGCTCCGCTCTGGTATTAGTGATGTCTGGCCTTGTGGTCAGCGCTCCGGTCTGGTATTAGTGATGTCTGGCCTTGTGGTCAGCGCTCCGGTCTGGTATTAGTGATGTCTGGCCTTGTGGTCAGCGCTCCGCTCTGGTATTAGTGATGTCTGGCCTTGTGGTCAGCGCTCTGCCCTGGTATTAGTGATGTCTGGCCTTGTGGTCAGCGCTCCGGTCTGGTATTAGTGATGTCTGGCCTTGTGGTCAGCGCTCCGCTCTGGTATTAGTGATGCCTGGCCTTGTGGTCAGCGCTCCGCTCTGGTATTAGTGATGTCTGGCCTTGTGGTCAGCGCTCTGCCCTGGTATTAGTGATGTCTGGCCTTGTGGTCAGCACTCCGCTCTGGTATTAGTGATGTCTGGCCTTGTGGTCAGCGCTCCGGTCTGGTATTAGTGATGCCTGGCCTTGTGGTCAGCGCTCCGCTCTGGTATTAGTAATGTCTGGCCTTGTGGTCAGCGCTCCGGTCTGGTATTAGTGATGTCTGGCCTTGTGGTCAGCGCTCCGCTCTGGTATTAGTGATGTCTGGCCTTGTGGTCAGCGCTCCGGTCTGGTATTAGTGATGTCTGGCCTTGTGGTCAGTGCTCTGCTCTCATATTACTGTTTTCTGGCCTTGTGGTCAGCGCTCAGGTCTGGTATTAGTGATGCCTGGCCTTGTGGTCAGCGCTCCGCTCTGGTATAAGTGATGTCTGGCCGTGTGGTCAGCGCTCCGCTCTGGTATTAGTGATGTCTGGCCTTGTGGTCAGCGGTCTGCTCTGGTATTAGTGATGTCTGGCCTTGTGGTCAGCGCTCCGGTCTGGTATTAGTGATGTCTGGCCTTGTGGTCAGCGGTCTGCTCTGGTATTACTGTTTTCTGGCCTTGTGGTCAGCGCTCCGCTCTGGTATTAGTGATGTCTGGCCTTGTGGTCAGCGCTCCGCTCTGGTATTAGTGATGTCTGGCCTTATGGTCAGCGCTCTGCTCTGGTATTTGTAATGTCTGGCCTTGTGGTCAGCGCTCCGGTCTGGTATTAGTGATGCCTGGCCTTGTGGTCACGCTCTGCTCTGGTATTTGTAATGTCTGGCCTTGTGGTCAGCGCTCCGGTCTGGTATTAGTGATGCCTGGCCTTGTGGTCAGCGCTCCTGTCTGGTATTAGTGATGTCTGGCCTTGTGGTCAGCGCTCCGGTCTGGTATTAGTGATGTCTGGCCTTGTGGTCAGCGCTCCGGTCTGGTATTACTGTTGTCTGGCCTTGTGGTCAGCGCTCTGCTCTCATATTACTGTTGTCTGGCCTAGTGGTCAGCGCTCCGGTCTGGTATTACTGTTTTCTGGCCTTGTGGTCAGCGCTCCGGTCTGGTATTAGTGATGTCTGGCCTTGTGGTCAGCGCTCCGGTCTGGTATTAGTGATGTCTGGCCTTGTGGTCAGCGCTCCGGTCTGGTATTAGTGATGTCTGGCCTTGTGGTCAGCGCTCCGCTCTGGTATTAGTAATGTCTGGCCTTGTGGTCAGCGCTCCGCTCTGGTATTAGTAATGTCTGGCCTTGTGGTCAGCGCTCCGGTCTGGTATTAGTGATGCCTGGCCTTGTGGTCAGCGCTCCGGTCTGGTATTAGTGATGTCTGGCCTTGTGGTCAGCGCTCCGGTCTGGTATTAGTGATGCCTGGCCTTGTGGTCACGCTCCGCTCTGGTATTAGTGATGCCTGGCCTTGTGGTCAGCGCTCCGCTCTGGTATTAGTGATGTCTGGCCTTGTGGTCAGCGCTCCGCTCTGGTATTAGTGATGTCTGGCCTAGTGGTCAGCGCTCCGGTCTGGTATTAGTGATGTCTGGCCTTGTGGTCACGCTCCGCTCTGGTATTAGTGATGTCTGGCCTTGTGGTCACGCTCCGCTCTGGTATTAGTGATGTCTGGCCTTGTGGTCAGCGCTCCGCTCTGGTATTAGTAATGTCTGGCCTTGTGGTCAGCGCTCCGCTCTGGTATTACTGTTTTCTGGCCTTGTGGTCAGCGCTCCGCTCTGGTATTAGTGATGTCTGGCCTTGTGGTCAGCGCTCCGGTCTGGTATTAGTGATGTCTGGCCTTGTGGTCAGCGCTCCGCTCTGCTATTAGTGATGTCTGGCCTTGTGGTCAGCGCTCCGCTCTGGTATTAGTGATGTCTGGCCTTGTGGTCAGTGCTCCGCTCTGGTATTAGTGATGTCTGGCCTTGTGGTCAGCGCTCCGCTCTGGTATTAGTGATGTCTGGCCTTGTGGTCAGCGCTCCGGTCTGGTATTAGTGATGTCTGGCCTTGTGGTCAGCGCTCCGCTCTGGTATTACTGTTTTCTGGCCTTGTGGTCAGCGCTCCGCTCTGGTATTAGTGATGTCTGGCCTTGTGGTCAGCGCTCCGGTCTGGTATTAGTGATGCCTGGCCTTGTGGTCAGCGCTCCGGTCTGGTATTAGTGACGCCTGGCCTTGTGGTCACGCTCCGCTCTGGTATTAGTGATGTCTGGCCTTGTGGTCAGCGCTTCGGTCTGGTATTAGTGATGTCTGGCCTTGTGGTCAGCGCTCCGGTCTGGTATTAGTGATGTCTGGCCTTATGGTCAGCGCTCCGCTCTGGTATTAGTGATGTCTGGCCTTGTGGTCAGCGCTTCGGTCTGCTATTAGTGATGTCTGGCCTTGTGGTCAGCGCTCCGGTCTGGTATTAGTGATGTCTGGCCTTATGGTCAGCGCTCCGCTCTGGTATTAGTGATGTCTGGCCTTGTGGGCAGCGCTCCGCTCTGGTATTAGTGATGTCTGGCCTTGTGGTCAGCGCTCCGCTCTGGTATTAGTGATGTCTGGCCTTGTGGTCAGCGCTCCGGTCTGGTATTAGTGATGCCTGGCCTTGTGGTCAGCGCTCCGGTCTGGTATTAGTGATGCCTGGCCTTGTGGTCAGCGCTCCGGTCTGGTATTAGTGATGTCTGGCCTTATAGTCAGAGCTCCGCTATGGTATTAGTGATGCCTGGCCTTGTGGTCAGCGCTCCGCTCTGGTATTAGTGATGTCTGGCCTTATGGTCAGCGCTCTGCTCTGGTATTTGTAATGTCTGGCCTTGTGGTCAGCGCTCCGCTCTGGTATTACTGTTTTCTGGCCTTGTGGTCAGCGCTCCGGTCTGGTATTAGTGATGTCTGGCCTTGTGGTCAGCGCTCCGCTCTGGTATTAGTAATGTCTGGCCTTGTGGTCAGTGCTCCGGTCTGGTATTAGTGATGTCTGGCCTTGTGGTCAGTGCTCCGGTCTGGTATTACTGTTTTCTGGCCTTGTGGTCAGCGCTCCGCTCTGGTATTAATGATGTCCGGCCTTGTGGTCAGGGCTCCGCTCTGGTATTAGTGATGTCTGGCCTTGTGGTCAGCGCTTCGCTTTGGTATTAGTGATGTCCTCACTTTAGGGTGTCTGAAATCTTCCTTTTTTTCATATTTATATTTTCTGAACATTTTCACCACACTGGAGACTGTTGGACTTGAATGTCCGCCCTACTCTCCGCCCCACTCTCACCAGACTCCAGAAATTTCTTTATGATTATTTTGAGCCATTGAATGTTTTCTAGTGCTGTATTCTGATATCTCTGTGTGGCCCATAAGATGAAAAGGCAAATTGTCAGTCTCTGTAGAGATCAGATTATGGGAAACCATCCTGGTCTGGTAGCAACCATTGCCTCTTTGCACCATCACACCATCACCTGCTCCAAATATTGGTACCATCACACCACCAGCTGCTCCACATCCCTGCACCATCACACCACCAGCTGCTCCCCATCCCTGCACCATCACACCACCACCTGCTCCACATCCCTGCACCATCACACCACCAGCTGCTCCACATCCCTGCACCATCACACCACCAGCTGCTCCACATCCCTGCACCATCACACCACCAGCTGCTCCACATCCCTGCACCATCACACCACCAACTGCTCCCCATCCCTGCACCATCACACCACCAGCTGCTCCACATCCCTGCACCATCACACCACCAACTGCTCCACATCCCTGCACCATCACACCACCAACTGCTCCACATCCCTGCACCATCACACCACCACCTGCTTCACATCCCTGCACCATCACACCACCACCTGCTCCACATCCCTGCACCATCACACCACCAACTGCTCCACATCCCTGCACCATCACACCACCAGCTACTCCACATCCCTGCACCATCACACCACCACCTGCTCCACATCCCTGCACCATCACACCACCAACTGCTCCACATCCCTGCCTGCACCATCACACCACCAACTGCTCCACATCCCTGCACCATCACACCACCACCTGCTCCACATCCCTGCACCATCACACCACCACCTGCTCCACATCCCTGCACCATCACACCACCAACTGCTCCACATCCCTGCACCATCACACCACCAACTGCTCCACATCCCTGCACCATCACACCACCACCTGCTCCACATCCCTGCACCATCACACCACCACCTGCTCCACATCCCTGCACCATCACACCACCAACTGCTCCACATCCCTGCACCATCACACCACCAACTGCTCCACATCCCTGCACCATCACACCACCACCTGCTCCACATCCCTGCACCATCACACCACCAACTGCTCCACATCCCTGCACCATCACACCACCACCTGCTCCACATTCCTGCACCATCACACCACCACCTGCTCCACATCCCTGCACCATCACACCACCAACTGCTCCACATCCCTGCACCATCACACCACATCCCTGCACCATCACACCACATCCCTGCACCATCACACCACCAGCTGCTCCACATCCCTGCACCATCACACCACCACCTGCTCCACATCCCTGCACCATCACACCACCACCTGCTCCACATCCCTGCACCATCACACCACCAGCTGCTCCACATCCCTGCACCATCACACCACCAACTGCTCCATATCCCTGCACCATCACACCACCAGCTGCTCCACATCCCTGCACCATCACACAACCAGCTGCTCCACATCCCTGCACCATCACACCACCAGCTGCTCCACATCCCTGCACCATCACACCACCAACTGCTCCACATCCCTGCACCATCACACCACCAACTGCTCCACATCCCTGCACCATCACACCACAACCTGCTCATCATGACTGCACCATAACTTCACTACCTGCTCCACATCCATGCACCATCATACCACCAACTGCTTCACATCCCTGCACCATCACACCACATCTGCATCATCACACCGCCAACTGCTCCACATCCCTGCACCATCACACCACATCCCTGCACCATCAAACCACCAACTGCTCCACATCCCTGCACCATCACACCACCAACTGCTCCACATCCCTGCACCATCACACCACATCTGCACCATCACACCACCACCTGCTCCACATCCCTGCACCATCACACCACCACCTGCTCCACATCCCTGCACCATCACACCACCAACTGCTCCACATCCCTGCACCATCACACCACCAACTGCTCCACATCCCTGCACCATCACACCACCAACTGCTCCACATCCCTGCACCATCACACCACATCCCTGCACCATCACACCACCAGCTGCACCACATCCCTGCACCATCACACCACATCCCTGCACCATCACACCACCAGCTGCACCACATCCCTGCACCATCACACCACATCTGCACCATCACACCACCAACTGCTCCACATCCCTGCACCATCATACCACCACCTGCTCATAATGACTGCAGCATCACTTCCCCACCTGCTCCACATCCCTGCACCATCATACCACCAACTGCTCCACATCCCTGCACCATCATACCACCACCTGCTCATAATGACTGCAGCATCACTTCCCCACCTGCTCCACATCCCTGCACCATCACACCACCACCTGCTCCACATCCCTGCACCATCACACCACCAACTGCTCCACATCCCTGCACCATCATACCACCACCTGCTCATAATGACTGCAGCATCACTTCCCCACCTGCTCCACATCCCTGCACCATCACACCACCACCTGCTCCACATCCCTGCACCATCACACCACCACCTGCTCCACATCCCTGCACCATCACACCACCAACTGCTCCACATCCCTGCACCATCATACCACCACCTGCTCATAATGACTGCAGCATCACTTCACCACCTGCTCCACATCCCTGCACCATCATACCACCATCTTCTCTGCATGCCTCTGCACCATCACACCACATTCCTGCACCATCACACTTCTGCCTTCACCATCTCCCTGCACACCTCCATATGTATATGCAAAGAAGGTGAGCGGTCACATTATTCTGTCTCAGTAAGAAAAAGCAGTAGGCACTGCACAGATACACTTCCACCGTATCACAGTGGGACACCTTGTCACACACTTGGCGATGCTCTATCCCGAAATAAAGATTTGGATGGCACAAAGAGATGGCACTCACTTATTTAAATCCATACTGGTGTAAGACTGGGGGAGTGCCATCTCTTTGTCTTGGATGAGTCACATTATTCTGGATGCTGTCTAATACATCATGGTAACAGCTGTCTATTATTTTTAGGGTCACAGACGAATCTGAGAGAGTCTGGAGACCTGCGGTCACAAGGTCAGTACTTCAGTCCTTCATTCCCGTCCTTTATATGACATAATACTGTATATACCATGTATCACCACCACCGTCCCCGACCCAGAAGCTCACAATCTAACCCTACTATCTCATGCACAGTGTAAAACTTCCATCAGCATGTGTCTCCTCCATTGTGTCGGGGGTCTCTCCTCCATTGTGTCGGGCGGGTTTCTCCTCCCTTTACCCTCTCACATTTCTCTCTTTTTTTCCTTTCTGCAGTAGCTATATACCTTGGTATAAAGCGTCGACCCACTCCAGCCTGCTCGGACCTTCCGGGGATGTGACGAAATCCACCCGGCGCCCCCCCTCGAATTCGCCAGCCCCCTCGACTGCTCCCAGTGAATCTTACCCAGTGGGAAGACCTCGGCCCTTACCAGGCAAGCTCCGCCCACTTGTCACTGTTGGGACGCTGGGACTTTAAGAAGGGGATATATATATACGTTCTGTGGAAATCCATTAGGATGCTGCTGTAGCTTTTTAAAGCTGGGACAAGCCCCATCGGGGGCCAACCATGCCTAGTCCTGGGCAGCCACACCCTCCTTTACTGCGGGGATGCTGTGCCTTTAAGGTGGACGCCTCCTTGTCTGGATAGCCACGCCTATAGGGATTTGTCTGTGGCACAAGAGGGAGGAGCACGTCCACTCCACCCATAAGACACGCCCCTTTTGGATGTGCCATGCCCACTTGTGTACTGTGAGACGGAGAGCTGTGACATCACAGGGGGAGGGGGGCGGTCATTTTTTACTAGGGGTTCTGCGCAGTGTGGACAGATGCAATGCTGGATCCGAGACCTTACGATATTAACTCTTTCCTTCCCGACTGGGTCACGTCCTGAAATTCTTCCCCATCTCTGGCTCCGCCCATTCTGATAATGGACAATATATTAGCTCCTCCCCAACATATGTGCTATGTTAATGAGTTTCCCCGCCTTGTCACAGGCCCCACCCCCTATCATGACGTACACACCGTGTATTAACCAGTCTGCGTCCTCCAGGTGTGTATCTTATGAAGTGTCCCCGCCTCCTGATGGATGGGAGGTCCCTCCCCCTGCGCTGCCGCTCTCACTCATTGGTCACTCGTCATCCAGGAAGGTCTTTGTATATATAATATATATGTGCAGGTCACGCAGATTCCTGTACTTTTTAAAGACGGGAGGGGGGGAGGTGTCCTATGGTTGCTGCCCAACTAAGACCAATTAATGAACGTATCGCCCAGCGTTGTGCGCCCACTTAACAAATTGAGCACAGAGAAGCCGGCCTCATTGTCTCCGCAACAAGACCCCCGAAGTCACCCAAACCCTACACCCGATACTGTAACACTGGAACCTCATCATCACTGCAGTAAAGCAAATGGCACCATCTAAGCCCAATACTCGATACTGCTGCCCATCATCCTCATCATTACTGCAGCCAGTCCTCTGGCACCATCTAAGCCCAATACTCGATACTGCTGCCCGTCATCCTCATCATTACTGCAGCCAGTCCTCTGGCACCATCTAAGCCCAATACTCGATACTGCTGCCCGTCATCCTCATCATTACTGCAGCCAGTCCTCTGGCACCATCTAAGCCCAATACTCGATACTGCTGCCCATCATCTTCACTGCACCCAGTTCTCCGGCACCATCTAAGCCCAATACTCGATACTGCTGCCCGTCATCGTCATCTTCACTGCAGCCAGTCCTGCGGCACCATCTAACTTCCACACCTAATAATGCTGCCCTGCACCTTTATCATTACGGCAGCCAGTCCTCCAGCACCATCTAACTTCCACACCTAATAATGCTGCCCTGCACCTTCATCATTACGGCAGCCAGTCCTCCGGCACCATCTAAATCCCACACTTAATACTGCAGCCCTGCACCCCTATCATTACGGCAGCCAGTCCTCCGGCACCATCTAAATCCCACACCTTGTACTGCAGCCCTGTACCCCCATCATTACGGCAGCCAGTCCTCCGGCACCATCTAAATCCCACACCTGATACTGCAGCCCTGCACCCCCATCATTACGGCAGCCAGTCCTCCGGCACCATCTAAATCCCACACCTTGTACTGCAGCCCTGTACCCCCATCATTACTGCAGCAAGTCCTCCGGCACCATCTAAACACCACACCTTATACTGCAGCCCTGTACCCCCATCATTACTGCAGCAAGTCCTCCGGCACCATCTAAATCCCACACCTTGTACTGCAGCCCTGTACCCCCATCATTACTGCAGCAAGTCCTCCGGCACCATCTAAATCCCACACCTTGTACTGCAGCCCTGTACCCCCATCATTACTGCAGCAAGTCCTCCGGCACCATCTAAACACCACACCTTATACTGCAGCCCTGTACCCCCATCATTACTGCAGCAAGTCCTCCGGCACCATCTAAACACCACACCTTATACTGCAGCCCTGTACCCCCATCATTACTGCAGCAAGTCCTCCGGCACCATCTAAACACCACACCTTATACTGCAGCACTGCATCTTGATCATCACTGTCTCAACTCCTCCAGCACCAATTCAACCCACAACCTCTGCTTCTGAACTGCATACTGATCCTCGCTACAGCCAGTCCTTAGCATCATTTATACCCCATAAACTTCAGCGCTACACTACATCCTCATCATCCCTACAGCAACCATCCCCGGCACCATCTAAGCCCCATAAAAATTAGTGCTTCACTGCATCCTCTTCATCACTACAGCCAAACCTTGGCACCATCTAAGTCCCATACAAATACTGCCTCTTTATTACACCAATACTGCTGGACTGCTTTTTATTGCTGTAGCCAATCCCTGGCACCATCTAAGCCCATAACAATACCACTGCACCGCTTTCTTAGTATACCAGTACTGCTGCACTGCATCACTTCAGCCAGCCCCTGGCACCATCTAAGGCCCATACTAGTACTGCTGCACCATCTAGACCTTATAAATAGTACTGCTATACTACTATCACCACTGCATGAAGTCACTATCTAAACCTCAAAACCATTTCTGTATCCTCATCACGGCAGCCATCCCCCAACACCATCTGAGCCCCACAGCTATTACTGCTGTACCACCCCCACATCATCAATACAACACGTCTCCCGATTCCCGGCACCATCCAAACCTCACAGCTGGTGTATCTGAGCAGCTGTGACACGATGGTGCCCCCTCGGAGCCGCTGTATTTATCTACACTGTATGGTTGGTATTGGCTCCTTCCATCTCTGTGGGGTGATGGTACCCTGCAGGTGCCTCACAATGGATAGACCCCCCCACCCCAGATGTCATCCAGTGATGAGGGGCGCAGTCTTACATTATTACGGTGTTCAGAATGGGGTTTCTGGAATTCAGCCCGTTCTCCTCACACAACCACAGCGCCGAGTCTAGAAACCAGAGTGCAGGCGGTGTCATGTACCCAGCACACACGCTAGTAGTGTAGACTGTCAGCAGTGAACCCTCCTCCCCGACAGTGTACCCCAAGACTATTTATTAAAATCACCCTAAGAAACCCAAATCGTGGTGTGTGTCTTTTCTATTTTACTGGCTGGAGCAGAAGCTGTGAGGATGTTAGGCCAGGAGAGGGTTAAATGGCTGAATGTGTTATGTACAGCCATTATATTGGCTTACGATTGTAACACTGGTATATAGCACACCCGTCACACCAATATGTTGTGCCTTGTACTTGTATAATGCACCATCACACTGGTATATTATACCCCTCTGTGTAATGCACCATCACACTGGTATATTGTACCCCCCCCCTCACGTATAATGCACCATCACACTGGTGTATTGTATCCCTCCACCATGTATAATGCACCATGACACTGGTATATTGTACCCCCCACCTGTATAAGGCACCATCACACTGGTATATTGTATCCCTTCACCATGTATAATGCACCATCACACTGGTATATTGTACCCCTCTGTGTAATGCACCATCACACTGGTATATTGTACCCCTCTGTGTAATGCACCATCACACTGGTATATTGTACCCCCCACCTGTATAATGCACCATCACACTGGTATATTGTATTCCCCACCTGTATAATGCACCATCACACTGGTATATTGTACCCCTCTATCGTACACTCCATCATCATACACAGAGGAATCAGAGGTTAAAGTCTCCTTTATTGTCTTCAGCTGATATCGGGGGGCACATAGTAAACGGGGGCACCTGGTGTTTTACAATATATACAATGAAACCATCAGGATGTGAGCCGTACACAAGGAGCTGCGCCGCTGTATTCTCCTCTTGTTCCCTTCTCTCCCCCATTTCCGATGACTTCCCGCAAAGACGTCTCTTCCAACCTCTAGTGATCTTAATGGGGTCTCCGGGGCTCCCCTCTATTGGTGGCTCCGAGGGGACCTGAAAGGCTCTGTCTCTTGTGCGATTTACTTCTGGGCGGGTATCAAGTCATCAATGGCCTGTGACTTCTCCAGTTTCTTCTCCATCTCAACCATCAGCTTCACACCATCAACCACCATCTGGACCTGCTCTACTTCAGAGAAGCCCAGTCTATCAGCGTTGGAAATGTCAAAGGTGCCACCAACTGCAGCTGTGTCTACACCACCTGTGGAAGAGAGAGCACTGAGGTTATATACCAGTCTGAGGATCGTATGGGGCCCCATCTCCGTATGAACATGCGTCACGGAGGTGCCCTGTATTGAGCAGATGCATGGACCATACTTACCAGTTCCTCTCTTCTGTAGACGAAGTCTGGTCAGGATCTCTTCAAATTTGGCGTGCTTGCTGAGGTTGGGGAGTTTGACGTGGACACCGCCTCTCAGACCTGTGCCCAAGTTGGATGGGCAGGTCAGGACGTAACCAAGATGCTCGTTCCAGGAGAAGGGGTGACCAGCAGCCTTGAAGATCTCTTCAATCTGTGTGGAATGAACAAGGATGAGATGAGAAGCCAAAGCCAATACGTTTGGAGGAGAAAGGAAGTCGTGGTCCAGGCAGCCTTTACCTTCTGCAGACCGACACAGAAGCGCTGGAAGACCTCCTTCATGTTACCGCCCTTCTGCATGGAAATGACTCTCAGATGGTCCTCCTCATTCACCCAGACCAAGAAAGTCTTGTTGTCATTGTGCCTGGAAGAGAAGAAAGACACTTTTAGCTCTCACCGTCTGGATCCGCGGGGTGGGTCTGACATTTTCTGAAGAACAATGAGGACAATGCTTTATTATGTATGGGAGACAACTGTCCACATTATCCTGGACACAGATGCCCAGAACAAGGTGACAGTGTCCTTGTGCCGCCTCTATGATATTCCTGGAAAGTTTATGGGCCGGTGTGACCATGAGCGGCCCCTGAATGTCTCATGGTGCCTATTAAAGGACCTGGATTGTATCCCAGCCAGAGTGTGCAGTCACGTACCAGATACCACGGGCATCGGGCCAGTCACGAGCCATGCCAGCAGCCAGCAGCAGGGGAGACACGGGCTTGTCAAACAGGAAGTGGTCAGCGATGAGCTGCTCCTGCTCGGCGTCAGTCATGTCCTTCAGGGGGTAGTACTTGCCCTTGAATTCTCCTGTCAAGCTGCTGAGAGCTGCAAAGAGACAGGTGTGATTTAGCATAAGGGACATCATGCACTACCTGTGGGCATGTGCACGGACACTTATTCCCACCACTTACCCTGGATGGACAGCTTCTCAATGGCACGACGCTCTCCACGGCTGCAGTGGGGGGGCAGAGTGTATCCCTTGATGCTGCGTCCAGTTCTCACACGGCTACTGAGGACGTAGTTTGGGTCCAGATCATCACCTCCCTACGAGAACAAGCCGATGTGTCATTTTATGACTAAGATAATAATGACCAGAGGACACATTATATGGGGTCTCCATCACATTTTATTCCCCATTTTTACCTTCAGGTTCTGGAAGTTGAGGTCGGTCTTGTGCTTGTCTGTGGGCTTGTAGCCGTTGTGACGATCCTCAATGACGGGGTCAAACAGATCCTTGAACACCTCGTAGGATTCCTCGTCTCCAGCAACACAGCCGACGGTCATGATGAAGGGGTGACCTAAAGAGGGAAGAGTCAGATGGGTGAGCTGTCAGGGTGAAGAGCCTGAAGACAGGGACCAGCATGGGGGTGCGCTAGTATATTGAGGGCTTGTCTGGAACAAACCCTTATTCTATAAAGTAGTGTTCTTCAACCCATGCCTCTCCAGCCTTGTAAATACTAGAAGGGGATATCACTGGAACGTGTACAAGGACATCATGGATACAGCCGTTACCTAATACTTCACTGACAGTCAACAATGCACCTGGTGATAGCCCTCTATAGCTCCCCTAGTGGCTAAGGTTCACACTGCGCTGCATATGTATGAATGTCCTATAATGGACCTTAGCCTGAGAGCAAACCATCAAGTCTGACAGTAGTAGAAGACCCAATAGGTCAGTCTGGGGGTTCAGGTAGTCCCTGCTCCACAGGGTTCTGAATTTCAACAGGAGGTTTCTACAGAAACATTCTTTAGACTCCAGTGAATGCAATAAAACAAAGCTCCCACCCCAAGTCAGCGGAAAGCGGGGGTGCCCCATTGTCTGTTTTACAGGATCTACGAGGCCCCACCAGTCTGGTGCACAGGATCTACGAGGCCCCACCAGTCTGGTGCACAGGATCTACGAGGCCCCACCAGTCTGGTGCACAGGATCTACGAGGCCCCACCAGTCTGGTGCACAGGATCTATGAGGCCCCACCAGTCTGGTGCACAGGATATATGATGCCCTCGGTTTGGTGCACAGTATCTATGAGGGCCCACCAGTCTGGTGCACTTACCTGGGTTGTCCACACCAGTCTGGATGACATCGTCCACGGTGAAGCCGCTGGGTGTCTGCTTGTCACGGAGCTTCTTGTAGATGTCCAGAGTCAGGACCTTGGCCATGTGGTTGTTGTGCTTGGTGAGGTCGGGGAACTCCTCCTCAGGGGAGAAGTTCAGCTTGAAGTTGTTGTGGGTGTTTCCGAAAGGCATGATGAAAGATCGGGCTGGACCTGCGGAAGGAAACAGTCAGTGTGAGGAGGACCCAAGGACTGGTTGGAAGATCTATGGGGGTCCCCTGAATTCTAACAATTCTAAACTGTCCCTATTAGTGAAGAGACCTGATGCAACTTGGGACCCCAGTGCCCCCCTCCTGGCAGCTGCACAAGTGGTGGACACCAGAGCCTGGACTCTTTGTAGTAGCCGGAGAGTCATATGATGTAGCAGCCGGGTGTAGAATGTCACCTGGTGCGTGAGTGACCCCACAAGTGACAGTCTGTCAGTGCAGTGACAGCACATTCTGAGTATATATAGATCCTGCAGGCGGCTGACAGGTGGTGGCAGCTGCTGACATGAGATGGGCAGGGGGTGATGGTGCCAGGGTGGGCTGTGAGTGGAGGGGGGTGGGGTAGTAAGATGATAGTAAACAGCAAGGGGAGGGGGTGCTATAGTCAGTACCCCAATCGTTAAACTTGACATGGAGGAGACATCTCCTACCCTGTGCAGAACAGGCTCTGCAACAAGGGGTGAATGCTCTGCAGCAGGGGGTGCATGCTCCGCAATAGAAGGTGAGTGCTCTGCAACAGGGGGTGCACACTCCACATTAGGGGGTCAATGTTCTGCAGCAGGGGGTGCATGCTCTGCAATAGGGGGGCAATGTTCTGCAACAGGGGGTGCATTCTCTGCAGTAGGTGAATACCCTGCAATAGGAAGTTTATGCATTGCAGCTGGAGGGGGGGGGGGGGTTGAATGCATAATAGGGGTGAATGCTCTGCAACAAGGAGTTGGTTCTGCAGCAGGGGGTTAATGCTCTGCACTACTATAATCTCATGTTAATCTTCTGATGTGATCCTTGCTCTGCATGGGGGCTGTCATATCTTATATAACACAGCTGGGAAACCCATCCTCCTGCTAATACTAGGGTGAGGCAATCCCCTACCCCTGCCCTGTGGCTGCTGGGTGTAAGTGCACCGAGTCAGGGCAATGGATGTGCAGGGGTTAATGTGGAGTTAGTGGTGGGGTCAGTGCAGGTCAGTAGAGCGGAGTATTGGGGTTAGTGGTGGTGTAGGGGTTAGAGCTGAGTTAGCGATGTTCAGGTTAGTGTAGGTTCAGGAGTTATAGCTGAGCTAGTTTGGCAGTGTTGGGGTTATATATTAGTTTTGCAGTATTGGGGTTAGTGTTGGTGCAGGGGTTATAACTCAGTGAGCTCTGCAGTGTCAGGGTTAGAGCTCTGCTGTGTTGGGGGGGGGTTAGAGCTCAGTCAGCTCTGCGGTGTTGGGGTTATAAATTAGTTTTGCAGTATTGGGGTTAGTGTTGGTGCAGGGGTTATAACTCAGGGAGCTCTGCAGAATTGGGGTTACAGCCCAGTCAGCTCTGCACTGTCAGGGTTAGAGCTCTGCAGTGTTGGGGGGTTAGAGCTCAGTCAGCTCTGCAGTGTTGGGGAGTTAGAGCTCAGTCAGCTCTGCAGTGTTGGGGGGTTAGAGCTCAGTCAGCTCTGCAGTGTTGGGGGGTTAGAGCTCAGTCAGCTCTGCAGTGTTGGGGGGTTAGAGCTCAGTCAGCTCTGCAGTGTTGGGGGGTTAGAGCTCAGTCAGCTCTGTAGTGTTGGGGGGTTAGAGCTCAGTCAGCTCTGCAGTGTTGGGGGGTTAGAGCTCAGTCAGCTCTGCAGTGTTGGGGGGTTAGAGCTCAGTCAGCTCTGCAGTGTTGGGGGGTTAGAGCTCAGTCAGCTCTGCAGTGTTGGGGGGTTAGAGCTCAGTCAGCTCTGCAGTGTTGGGGTTATTGTCAGTGCAGGGTTAGACAGTTCCCAGGGTCTGTGCAGTAACCCCCCCTGCCCTGTGCTCTCCTGGATGGGGAAGGAGTTGGGGCTCCCTGGCAGGGAGGATGGGGAAGGAGTTGGGGGTCCCTGGCAGGGAGGATGGGGAAGGAGTTGGGGGTCCCTGGCAGGGAGGATGGGGAAGGAGTTGGGGCTCCCTGGCAGGGAGGATGGGGAAGGAGTTGGGGGTCCCTGGCAGGGAGGATGGGGAAGGAGTTGGGGTTCCCTGGCAGGGAGGAGGATGAGTACATGCATTACCTGCTGTAGAGACGGAGCAAACTTCAGGGTGACCCAACTTTCTCTCCCCAAATGTCTCATTATATACCAGCAGGACTCTCCCTATTGGCTGCAGCTGAGAGGTGTGATATATGTCACAGTGATGTCATCAGGCAGACGGCGCGCTGATTGGCTGCTGCTCCTCTGTGAAGATGCCTTTATCTGGAGGAGAAGAGCTCAGCTTACAGGGAGTTATAATTAGAGGGGACAGAGGAGGAGGGAGACCCCCCAGCTGGGTGATGGCCGCAGGGTCCCCGTTCCATGTCACCTTGCAGGGGTCCGCATATGGGGGGCAGATATATGTGTATGTGGGGGGGTACCTGCAGAGTGACATAGGAGCAGGTGGCTGATACATGAGGGCAGAATTTGCAGCCACAGCTTCCAGTATAGCCAGCTGCCATGGTGCTGACCTGAAGAGCTGACAATCTACATGCAATCACTCTGGTGGCCCCCCTGCAGCACATGCAATGACTCTGTGTGTGCCCCCCCCTGCAGCACATGCAATGACTCTGTGGGCCGACACCCCCCCCCCCCCCCCCTGCAGCACATGCAATCACTCTGTGGGGGCCACCCTGCAACACATGCAATGACTCTGTGGGGCCCCCCTGCAACACATGCAATGACTCTGTGGGGCCCCCCTGCAGTACATGCAATGACTGTGGGGCCCTCTGCAACACATGCAATGACTCTGTGGGGGCCCCCTGCAACACATGCAATGATTCTGTGGGGGCCCCTGCAACACATGCAAAGACTTTGTGGGCCCCCCTGCAGCACATGCAAAGACTCTGTGGGGGGCCCCCTGCAACACATGCAATGACTCTGTGGGGGCCACCCTGCAACACATGCAATGACTCTGTGGGGCCCCCCTGCAACACATGCAAAGACTCTGTGGGGGGCCCCCTGCAACACATGCAATGACTCTGTGGGCCCCCCTGCAGCACATGCAATGATTCTGTGTGGCCCCCTGCAGCACATGCGATGATTCTGTGTGGCCCCCCTGCAGCACATGCGATGACTCTGTGTGGCCCCCCTGCAGCACATGCAATGATTCTGTGTGCCCCCCCTGCAGCACATGCGATGACTCTGTGTGGCCCCTCTGCTTCATTAATGTAAACTTAGTGGAGTGATGTTTCTATCATAGAGGCAGGTCACATGACTGCTTCCCCACGTTGTCATAGCATGCAGCCACCACTAGGGGAGCTCACTGCATAAGAATATACAGTAGTTCAATGGGAGCTGTAATAATCCCCTTTATAGAGAGCTCCCCCTAGTGGTGGCAGTATTAACCTAAATGTAGGGAGCTCCCTCTAGTGGTGGCTGTGGGTGCCGTGGATTTATTTCTTTGGGGTTAAAGGGATCCTTTTGAGTTTTATTAGTTTTTTTTTTTCGTTATTTTAATAAATTGCTTTAATGTATCTTTTTTAATCTATCATTCAACTTCCATTGAGTGGCAGCAGCAAGGTATGACACTGCCACCTCTGCTGCCACAAACATTTGTGTTAGGGATTACAGGGCTATCTAAGTAGAAAATATGATGTAACAGCAGAATAGTGAGTGCAGCTCTGGAGTATAAGACATGATATTACAGCAGAATAGTGAGTGCAGCTCTGGAGTATAAGACATGATGTAACAGCAGAATAGTGAGTGCAGCTCTGGATTATAAAACATGATGTAACAGCAGAATAGTGAGTGCAGCTCTGGAGTATAAGACATGATGTAACAGCAGAATAGTGAGTGCAGCTCTGGAGTATAAGACATGATGTAACAGCAGAATAGTGAGTGCAGCTCTGGAGGTGACTGGAGCATAGATATGATATTACAGCAGAACAGTCACCTGCAGAGCTGCACTTACTAGAGTATAATGATGTAACAGCAGAATAATGGGTGCAGCTCTGGAGCTGACTAGAGTATAAGACATAATGTAACAGCATAATAGTGAGTTCAGCTCTGGAGGTGACTGGAGTAAAAGACTATTGCTGTGATATTTGTTGTCTTTGTTGCTCACAATTCCTGTGGTCTTCTCTGACATATGGCGCTGCACATTCGGGGGCAGATCTGGAAATCTTTGGTGACATTGTGAGGAGATGAGATCAGGTTTGAGCCGTCGGTACACAGTGACATCTGTCGCCCATTGGCCCCTGGAGCAGAGCCAGGCAATACGCCCCTGAGCTGGTGTGAACTTTCTGCTGAATGTAATGGGAAAACCTAATGTGAACAGAGTCTTAGGGCGTCACCTTCACAGCATATAGAACCACAGCGCTGGATGTCCATAGGCTTTACTGGGGAAACCTGCTTACTATTTGCCTCCTCTATATCTGTATAATATTCTTACTGCGCTGTTCTGTCCTTCATGAGGGACATATACTCCCATATACTCCACCTATTAGAACGAATGGGAGATGTATACCCCCCCCATATACCCCACCTGGTTACTGGGAAATGTGTACCCCCCATATACCCCACCTAGTCACACCTAGTCACTGGGAGATGTATACCCCCCATATACCCCAACTAGTCACTGGGAGATGTATACCCCGCCATATACCCCACCTAATCACTGGGAGACATATACCCCCCCCCCCCCCCCTCATATATTCCACCTAGTCACTGGGAGATGTGTACCTTATATATACCCCACCTAGTTACTGGGAGACATATATCCTCCATATACCCAACCTAGTTACTGGGAGACATATACCCCCCCCCCCCCCAAATACCCCACCTAGATACTGGGAGACATATATCCTCCATATACCCAACCTAGTTACTGGGAGACATATCCTCCATATACCCAACCTAGTTACTGGGAGACATATCCTCCATATACCTAACCTAGTTACTGGGAGACATATACCCCCCCCCCCCCCCCCCCAAATACCCCACCTAGTTACTGGGAGACACATATCCTCCATATACCCCACCTAGTCACTGGGAGACATACATCCTCCATATACCCAACCTAGTTACTGGGAGACATATACCCCCCCCCCCCAAATACCCCACCTAGTCACTGGGAGACATATATCTTCCATATACCCCACCTAGTCACTGGGAGACATACATCCTCCATATACCCAACCTAGTTACTGGGAGACATATACCCCCCCCCCCAAAATACCCCACCTAGTTACTGGGAGACATATACCCCCCCCCCCCCCCCCCCCCCCCCCCCCCCCCCAAAATACCCCACCTAGTTACTGGGAGACATATATCCTCCATATACCCAACCTAGTTACTGGGAGACATATATCCTCCATATACCCAACCTAGTTACTGGGAGACATATACCCCCCCCCCCCCCAAAATACCCCACCTAGTTACTGGGAGACATATATCCTCCATATACCCCACCTAGTCACTGGGAAATTTAATCCCCCCCCCCCCCAATAAACCCACCTAGTCACTGGGAGACATATACCCCCCTTATACCCCACCTAGTCACTGGGAGATGTAACCCCCCCCCCCCCCCACATACCCTACCTAGTCACTGGGAGATGTATACCCCCAATATACCCCACCTAGTCACTGGGAGATGTGTACCCCCCCAAATACCCCACCTAGTCACTGGGAGATGTATATCCCCCCCCTCATATATCCCACCTAGTCACTGGGAAACATATATCCCCCCCCCTCATATATTCCACCTAGTCACTGGGAGATGTGTACCCCATATATACCCCACCTAGTTACTGGGAGACATATACCCTACCTAGTCTCTGAGAGATGTATACCCCCCATATACCCCACTTAGTCACTGGGAGATGTATACCCCCCCCTGCCCCATATATCTTACCTAGTCACTGGAAGGTGTATATCCCCCATCATATATCCCACCTAGTCACTGGGAGATGTATACCCCCCCCCCCCCATATACTCCACCTAGTTACTGGGAGACATATACCCTACCTAGTCACTGGAAAATGTATACCCCATATATACCCACTTAGTCCTTGGGAGATGTATACCCTCAATATACCCCACCTAGTCACTGGGGGACATAAGGAGGTGTGGGAAGCCTTGGGTCACCATATTTATTTATTCTTCGGCTTCTGCAGGAACAGGACCTGAACTGAAGGAAAAATGTATACAGTAATAAAGGGGGAGGAGCAGAGATAGATTAAGAGGGAGGGGGCAGCTGAAATGAAAGAAGGAGGGGCATAAATGAAAGGGGAGGGGGCAAGTAGGAATGAAGGGTGGGGGAGGGGCCATGAAAGGAAGGGAGGAAACAGGAAGTAAAGGGGAGGGGCCATGGATAAAAAAAAGAGGAGATAGGAAGGAAAGGAGAGGGCCATGGATAAAAGTGAGGAGACTGAAAGGAAGGAGATAAATAAAGGAGGAGGAGGTGTGGGTTAAGGGGATGGAGGGAGAAAGATTAATAGGGGTGGACAGCAAGAATGACAGAAGGGAGGAGACAGAAATGGAGGAAAGGGGAGGGGCCATGGATGAAAAGTTAGAGATAAATTAGGGAAAGTGCTTGATGAAGAGGAAGGAGAGAAATAAAGCAAGGAGGAAGAGGCATGGGTAAGGGAGGTGGAGTGAGCAGCAATAAGGGAAGGGATGTAGGGGAGGTGCAGGAAGAGGAGGGGAGATAGATTAGGGGAGGAGACAGCGGGGATGAAGGAGGAGGAGGGGCATAAATGTAGAGGGAAGAGCAATCAGGAATGAAAGAAAGAAGAGATGGCAGGAAGGAAGGGCCTAAATCAAGGAGATGAGGGATAAATGAGGGGAAGGTTTATTGGGAAGGGGAGGAGAGATCAGGAATTTGGGGGGGGGGGGACATAGATGAAGGGGACTAAAGGCCCTATTACACCAAACTATTATCCGCCATATTGGCCGACTGCTGCTCATTTCATCTGATAATCGTTTGGTGTGATAGGCTGACACTTTACAGGAGAGAGGACCCTGCTAACCATAAGAGCTGACACTCTACAGGAGAGATTATCCTGTATCCTGCTGGCCATAAGAGCTTATACTCTACAGAAGAGAGGACCGAGCTGACCATAAGAGCTTACACTCTACAGGAGAGAGGACCGAGCTGACCATAAGAGCTTACACTCTACTGGAGAGAGGACCGAGATGACCATAAGAGCTGGCACTCTACAGGAGAGAGGACCGAGCTGACCATAAGAGCTTACACTCTACTGGAGAGAGGACCGAGATGACCATAAGAGCTGACACTCTACAGGAGAGAGGACCGAGCTGACCATAAGAGCTTACACTCTACTGGAGAGAGGACCGAGCTGACCATAAGAGCCCACACTCTACAGGAAAGAGGACCGAGCTGACCATAAGAGCTTACACTCTACTGGAGAGAGGACCGAGCTGACCATAAGAGCTTACACTCTACTGGAGAGAGGACCGAGATGACCATAAGAGCTTACACTCTACAGGAGAGAGGACCGAGCTGACCATAAGAGCTTACACTCTACTGGAGAGAGGACCGAGCTGACCATAAGAGCTTACACTCTACAGGAGAGAGGACCGAGCTGACCATAAGAGCTTACACTCTACTGGAGAGAGGACCGAGCTGACCATAAGGGCTGACACTCTACAGGAGAGAGGACCGAGCTGACCATAAAAGCTGACACTGAGGGTAGTGCCCTTGTTGCCCTCTGAACGTCCTCTTCCTCTCCAGCCCAGACAGCACAGGGTTAAGGCCGCAGTAGTGTAATGCTGACACCCACAGCACTTGTGTGCGCATATTTTATACTGTCACACAGATGTAGCGGCTGTCAGTCTTGCCAGCCCCGTCCTCCCCCTCCTCCCCTGGACTGTCGTGTCCCCAGGTCTCCTGTAATCCATTATATCCTGGCAGCTGCCACCAGCACTGAGGAGCCCTCCGGGGGGTGAGAAGGTCTCAGTATCACAACCTCTATGAACTGCGCAGGAGGCACATAGTGGCCAGTCATAGAGATGAGGACGGTTTGAGGTTCGCAGTACATTTAGGGCGGAGGGTGGGGGTGTAATGACAGGACATTTTCACTTTCTTATTTCAGCACAAGTCATGTACTGAGAACCTCCTGGCCTTCGCACAGGAGATATTATTGATTTCTCTATAATGGGAGACCCAAGAACATGGCCGGATAGGGAAATGTCGCAGCAGATTCTCAGACATTCTGAAACTCGAGAGGTTTGTGGAGCGTTGCAGACATCTGGCATCTCTATCACTGCTCCACCTGCGGCTTCATCCTCATCACCTGCGTAGGACGTGACCCAAAATACAATGGTGACCAGGTTTATGTGGCTATAGGTGCCATAGAGGTGTAGTGTCACCTAGGAAAAGAAGAGTGTCCAGCTCCAAAATCCATGTCTTTATAATGCTTTATTGAGGTTAAAACCAACACTTCATAGTCCAAAGACCGACATGTTTCGGGCGTTAGGCCTTATACGTAGTATACAAGACAAATACAAAATTCATTTCAAAAGTTTCACCCATCAGGTCACATGGTGTCTAACTCTCCCTCCTGGGGCGACACATAAAACCCAGAATGGCATTTAAAACCCAGAAAATACATACATCAATTGGAACATAGATGTTTATATACATAGTTAATTCATTCGAGTATAACTCGTACATGATGACTTCTAGGCTATACTGAATTACTAAATTATAATACACAACAATGTTATATTGCTAACCATATTATAGTCAGTGGTGCCTAGTATGTTAATATGAGATCCTGGCGCAGATTTAGGGTGGTATTACACAGGCCGATGGGGGCCCGATAATACCTGTAAACGAGCGCCGATCTGTTAGATTGGCGCTCGTTTACTGGGCCTATTACACGGCCCGATAATCGTTTAACAAGGGCTGCAAGGACATCGTTACCGATGTCCTTGCAGCCCTTGCTTTAACTATATACTTTACTTATCCTCGCTCCAGGGCTCCTCCTGCGAGCGTGGATTGGCTGCGAGTGTGTTATTGGCTGAGCGACCTGTCAGCTGTCAGAGCGCGCGGGGGCCTGGGGAGAAGCAGAGCGCAGCAGCAGCCCTGGAGCATGGATAGGTAATGTAGATCGCCAGTCGCCGGGCACGCACCTCTATTACACGTAGCCGTGTGCGGTCGACGCCCGACAATTATAGGTTCTAACCTATATCAACGATCAGCCAATGACAACGATCATCGGCTGATTGTTGTCTTTATTACGCGGAGCGATAATCGGCCGAATTGGGACAATTATCGTTCCGTGTAATAGTACCCTTAATCCATTTGGTATCCTGCTGGCAAGGATGAACATCCAGTATGATTCTCTGTTCATGAGCCTGCGCCTATGATCACCTCCTCTCTCCGGGTGAGTAACCCTTTCAATGCCTGTGATTCGCAAGGATTCTGTTGACCCTGTATGGATGTTACGAAAGTGTCGTGTCAGCATGGAAACATTAACAGCCGAATTATGTACCTCTGATATTTGTCCTCTGATACGTTCCTTGAGGGGGCCGTATCGTACAGCCCACGTACTGTATCTGGCATGTTTCACATGTGGCCAAATAGACCACATGTGAGGTATTGCAATTGATATACCAATTTATATAATATTCTTTGCCAGTTACAGTAGAATGGAACTTGGAGCCTGTTCTGAGATGTTTACAGGTGATACATTTGTTGTGTCCACATTTATAGCATCCTTTACATCGTAGCCAAGCCCCCTCACATTCGTGTGTGCGTTTACTGCTGAAAAGGCTTGGGGACAGTTTGGAGGCCAGAGTCTGACCTCGCCGTGAAACCACCCTGATCCCACCACCCATAATTCTATAAAGAACAGGATCTTGTCTGAGAACAGGAGAACAGGAGCTTTTGGAGATGGTCGGGTCACGGAGATATCGGCGCCCGAAGCCCGGTGCGCGCGCTCCTCAGATGAGTCCAACACTCATAGAGAATGACAGGAGAGTCCAGCGCTCCGTCATTCTCTAAGAGCGTTGGACTCATCTGAGGAACACGCGCGCCGGGCTGCAGCGGCTGATATCTCTGTGACCCGACCATCTCCAGAAGCGGGACCAGGCGGGATCACGTGAGTATAGGGGGCTCTAACGGGGGGTCGGGAGCCTGTCACTTCGGCACGGGGGGTGACAGGTTCCCTTTAAGTTGATGTATTCTATGAATTGATTGTTCCCTTCCGGATGATCAGCAGATCATCAATAAATCTGCCTATCCAGGCGATCTCCTGTAAAAATGGATTTTGGGGAGAAAAAATTTATTTCATTTCCCATGCAGACATGTATATATTAGCTGAAGATGGGGGGAACTTTGCCCCCATGGACGCTCCCTGTGTCTCCAGGTAGTACTCTCCATCAAACATGAAAAAGTTGTTTTTCAAAAGGTAGTCTGTGGCCTGTATCGGATAGTCCTGTAGATCCGTACTGTAGGTGCTGTGTGTTTTAAGGAAGTCCTTCAAAGTGTTAATGCCTAAATAAATAGGAATGGACGAATACAGCGCCATGACATCACGTCGCAATGGTGTATTCCGTATCTACTGTCATATGATCTAATATTTCTAGTACATGTTTGGTGTCACGTATGTACGTCGGGTATGTGTAAGGGGCTGTAGAAAATGGTCTAGCCACTCTCCCAACCTCTCACCCAAGGAGGGGGGAGGCGGAAAAACACCCTAATGTACCTTGGGTAGGGAATGGAATATGGGGGTGACTGTTTCCCAAACTCTCAAATAGTCAAAACCCTTTGGTTCAAAACACCACTATGTAGACCTTCAATCAGAACTTTGTCTAATGCTTTTTGGCATAATTTAGTTGGATTGTTAGCGAGTTTTTTTTATAGCTGGTGGTGTCATTGAGCAAATCCTTGTTCATTTTTTCATAAAGACCAGCATTCAACTAACTACCCTTTATGCGCATTACGGATTACAAGGTCTGAATTAGTTCTAAGCTGTTCTACTGCCATCCTTTTACTCTTGGATAAGTTGTCCCAACCATGTGGCTTGACAGACTGTTTGTTATGTAAATTTCTGTAAATTTCTGTAAATTTCTTCTCAAATAAATCCTGAAATCCAGTGCTGCAGGACGAGACGACACTGGATAGAAATCAGGATTAGTCGTTCTGTACGGTGTACCTACATCATCTGATATAGGTGCAGATTCAGACTCTATATTGTGCAGATCTAACAACATCATTTGTTCCTGCAGATTAGTACACCTATTAGTTACATTAACATGTTCAGTACCATTATTGTCACCATTATAGTTTCACTTATGGGGTGAAGTCTGACTGACCCGTTGATTGGCAGCCCAGGTCACAGAACAAGGTAGACGTCCAATCAAAGTCATAGAGCAGAAGAAAAGCCTTGTCCAGATCATGGAGCAAAGCGAAGCCCCACTCTGTGTATAGTGCAAAGCAAATGCAGCACACAGGTCATAAAGCAAAGCAAAACCCTGCCCAGGTCATAGAGTAAAGCAGAAGCCTGATCCAGGTCATACAGTAAAGAAGAAGCTTCATCCGGGTCATAGAGCAAAGCATAGAAGCCTGATTCGGGTCATAGAGCAAAGAAGAAGCCCCTCCCATGTCATAGAGCAAAGCAGAAGCCCCTCCCACATAATAGAGCAAAGCAGAGGCCCCTCCCACATCATAAAGCAAAGCAGAAGCCCCTCCCAGGTTATAGAGCTAAGCAGAAGCCCTTCCCAGTTTACGGAGCAAAGCAGACGTTGCAGTGACATGAGTGGGGCTCTTGCGACATGGATAGACTTTGCCTGACATAGGTAAGGGGGCTACTGCTTTCATCCACGGCCTTTGCTCATCTTCATCACTTACTGTTCCACCTATTAGACTGTTGATATTGAGGGAGGACATATAATTGTACGGGAAGAGTACCTGACATCCTGCAAGGTTTTCCCTATAGGCCCACAATCACTCTACATCCAGCTATGCATCTATGAATAAGAACATATAAAATATTCTGAAAAAATTTGAAAAATCAACATTCCCGACTAAAATATGTGATCTCAAAATTTCAATTAAAACAAGGTGTCTAAAATAAGAAGGTAAAATCTCAACTGTAGCTAATAAACATATGATAAATCCTTCTAGAATCCATAACTCTTGTGGTGCTCATCACCACCATGCTTTGGTCTACAAAAAAATAAACAAAAACCTGTGGGATCACTTGAATGATGACATTATGGAAAAATGAACCAAAATTGTTCTTCATAGTTGTATATTTATAAGCTGGGCATGGACTACCGCCAGATGGAGAAGAACCCATTGGGAAAAGCCAGCGAAAGAATATTACCAAGTGTAATTACTCAATTAAAGACTGGGAGGTGCTTACAAAAACACCCACTTGGCTGACATACTATGCAGCTATATTCCACATCGAAAACCCAACCTTCTGGGGAACATGAAAACTCAAGGATTCCCTTCTGTTAGTTTTGTAACAGCCCTGTCCACCATCCAAGGTAGGTGACCTCAGTAATGAAAGTCTACCATAAAACCTTATATAAGCCTTGGGCCAGATCTGCAGGACCAGAAATTACAGACGTTGCTCTCACATATCACCAAACAGGTATTGGTTTAATGGTGGGATTAAGTTGTTTTTTTCTAGAAAGAGGTTTCTGAGATAAAGATATCACCACAAAAGCAGAATCATTATCTCCCCCGAGAGTAAGGTAATGGAAATATGCATCACTATCAGAATAAGAAGCAACAAATTACAATCATTGCTATTGATGTGCTCAAAAGAAAAGTGTTATAGATGCCACCGCACCATCCTAAATAATCAGGATGTCGTCAATGTATCGTCCATGCCACCCAATGGAGCTTAAAAAGTTCTTTTTGGTAAACATGAGAAAATTTAATGGAATGTTGGGAACCTGGACCCCATGGGGCACCTTCAACTTGAAAATAACAAATGGTCATAACAACTGAACCCCATGTAGGGAAGTGACTAGAGATGAGCGAACCTCGAGCATGCTCAAGTCCATCCGAACCCAATCGTTCGGTATTTGATTAGCTGGGGCTGCTGAAGTTGGATAAAGCTCTAAGGTTGTCTGGAAAACATGGATACAGCCAATGACTATATCCATGTTTTCCACATAGCCTTAGGGCTTTATCCAACTTCAGCAGCCACCGCTAATCAAATGCCGAACGATCGGGTTCAGATGGACTCCAGCATGCTCCAGGTTCGCTCATCTCTAGTAGTGACAAAACTCTAATGCTCTGGAATGGAAAATGTGTGAAGATCACTCTGTAACATCCAACAGGATGGTCAATTGGAAGATCATCTACTTTTCACCGAGATGGCTAAACAGCCATGTGAGGCCATGTGTTATTACCCCACTAACCAGCTTTTGGTCATCAATCAATTTTGACAAGAAAGTCCCTTTAATTTATGCCACAACAAGATGTTTCCGTCTATTAAACTCCCAGTCTTGATCATATTCAGCTCCTAGCAGAACAGGACCTGAGACAATTATGTAACAAGCCACGTGCACCTACTTCTGGTATTACCATTTCCTTTTCTTGTCACCATAACTAAACGGTAACAGGTGGCTGCGAAACAATGTGCAGCTGATTCCAATAGAGTTATGCGCCAAGCAGGCAAGAAAGGGGGGGGGGGGCTGAACTGTAGTTTTACATGCTGGCTTATATGCTTCACGTGTCGGTCATGCTACAGAATACCAACTTGCCTTGTAGGCTACCGTGTGATCCTACATCACAAGTGCAGTCATCTCCGAGGTCACTTCATGGGCCTCTATCCTGGAGTGTTACCGCAAAGTGAAGTAGATGATCTTTTTATTGATCATTCTCTTACCCCAATTTTACATGGACTGCCTAATACCCACAGCAATGTGTCCCCACCGTCCCTCTGGCCAATCGTCTCTGGCATTGGGTCTCTCACCGATCCAGGGTTGTTTCACATCTCCAGCCTTTGGTCAGGAGGATTCCTATTATTTGCACGAAAGTATTATAACTCTTATATTAGGTCAGATGGGAGAAACTGTTCCATAGGATGACGTTAGACATCACGATATTGATGTCCATTACAGAGCAATACATGGCAATACATTTTTAGTAACTGTTGGCCAACAGTTGTCTCGAATCTACCAGGCTGAACATTCACGTGTCGTCTATGGGGAGGGGTAAGCTCCAGCCAGACTGCCATGGTGACAGCTTATCCCTCCCAGAACAATAAGGTTGGATGGTGTAAATTCAACATGCCAAACTTTCTCTCGAGCCACATTATCTGTTGTGGAGAGTGAGAAGACCACCACACACCTTATACTGTTGGCCAAATGGGCCAAAGGCAGCAGGTTCCGCCAACTGTAGTCTAAGGCGTATGAGGACCTTCAGAGTCTGTCACTACCCATTTATGAAGATATAGTGGTTACTCCCTAGAGCAGGGGTCTCAAACTCAATTTACCCGGGGGCCGCTGGAGGTAGAGTCTGGGTGAGGCTGGGCCGCATCAGGGTTTCCACAAGAAAAGCTCTTACAAAAACATTCCAATGTCATCAAATGTAATTATTATTCATATTCAAATGTCTGTATTGACAGTTCCTTAACATTTAACTTTCTGAACATGAAAGTTACATCAGGTGACTCACAGGGGACGTCTTCATTGATCGGAGTTCTTCCCTTTTTATCATCTTCTCCTTCTGTCCTCGGCCATTGTGAGAACTTCTTTGAGCCGCGAATCCACGGAATCTACCAGAGAAACATATTAGGCTCCTCACACTGGCACCATCCTCATCTCTCTACTAACTGCACATCTGTATTGTCCCATTTACACCCTCGTTTAGTGGGTAGGCTGACTCTATGTGACCCCCCTTATAGTATATGCCTCCCTCTGTGTAAAGATGGCCCCTTGCTCAGTCTTCCATATAGATGGCCCCATGTGCATCTCCTTGGGAGCCCCTCTCTGTGTAGTTCCCCTATAGTAGATGCCCCCCATGTAGTCCCCTCCTTATCTTCCCCCCCATATAGATGCCTCTTTTATGTTGCCCCCTTATCTCCCCCATATAGAAGCCTCCTTTATGTTGCCCCCTTATCCCCCCATATAGATGCCTCCTTTATGTTGTCCCCCTTATCCCCCCCATATAGATGCCTCCTTTATGTTGCCCCCCTTATCTCCCCCCATATAGATGCCTCCTTTATGTTGCCCCCCTTATCTCCCCCCCCATATAGATGCCTCCTTTATGCTGCCCCCCTTATCTCCCCCCCATATAGATGCCTCCTTTATGTTGCCCACCTTATCTCCCCCCCATATAGATGCCTCCTTTATGTTGCCCCCCTTATCTCCCCCCCATATAGATGCCTCCTTTATGTTGCCCCCTTATCTCCCCCCCATATAGATGCCTCCTTTATGTTGCCCACCTTATCTCCCCCCATATAGATGCCTCCTTTATGTTGCCCCCTTATCTCCCCCCCCCCCACATAGATGCCTCCTTTATGTTGCCCCCCTTATCTCCCCCCCTTATAGATGCCTCCTTTATGTTGCCCACCTTATCTCCCCCCATATAGATGCCTCCTTTATGTTGCCCCCTTATCTCCCCCCCCCCACATAGATGCCTCCTTTATGTTGCCCCCTTATCTCCCCCCATATAGATGCCTCCTTTATGTTGCCTCCCTTATCTCCCCCCATATAGATGCCTCCTTTATGTTGCCCCCTTATCTCCCCCCCCCCCACATAGATGCCTCCTTTATGTTGCCCCCTTATCTCCCCCCATATAGATGCCTCCTTTATGTTGCCTCCCTTATCTCCCCCCATATAGATGCCTCCTTTATGTTGCCCCCTTATCTCCCCCCCACATAGATGCCTCCTTTATGTTGCCCCCTTATCTCCCCCCCATATAGATGCCTCCTTTATGTTGCCCACCTTATCTCCCCCCATATAGATGCCTCCTTTATGTTGCCCCCTTATCTCCCCCCCCCACATAGATGCCTCCTTTATGTTGCCCCCTTATCTCCCCCCACATAGATGCCTCTTTTATGTTGCCCCCTTATCTCCCCCCATATAGATGCCTCCTTTATGTTGCCCCCCTTATCTCCCCCCCACATAGATGCCTCCTTTATGTTGCCTCCCTTATCTCCCCCCATATAGATGCCTCTTTTATGTTGCCCCCTTATCTCCCCCCATATAGATGCCTCCTTTATGTTGCCCCCTTATCTCCCCCCCACATTGATGCCTCCTTTATGTTGCCCCCTTATCTCCCCCCCATATAGATGTCTCTTTTATGTTGCCCCCTTCTTAACTTTTCCCCCATATAGATGCCTCCCTTATCTTTCCCCCCAAATAAATGCCCCCCCTCTTTGTAGATGTTGTCCCCATATCTTGTCCCTCGCAAAGTAGATAAAGAACAAAATAAAAAAAACAACTCACCTAACACATCGATCCCCCGTCGCAGCTCCCTTCTTATGGACGGACCCCCGGCTGATGCTGCCTCCCTGGGGGTGTCCCCGGGATTCCCGGACAGCACGCGCACCAGGGAGCTATGTGCGCCAGGCTGTTACTTCCGGGTCAGCGCTCCCTGACCCGGAAGCAACAGCTGCTGCGCACACAGCTCCCTGGTGCGCGTGCTGTCCGGGAATCCCGGGGACACCCCCAGGGAGGCAGCATCAGCCCGGGGCCGTCCAACACAGACTCTTGTGACCGCAAGCAAAACACTGCTTGCGGTCACAAGATCGATCAATGGGCCAGGCGGCGGAGGGGGGCCGCCGGGCAGTAAAGTGGTGGGGGCCGCAAACTTGTGTCCCGCGGGCCGCAGTTGGCCCGCGGGCCGCGAGTTTGAGACCCCTGCCCTAGAGACATGTTAAGGCCCTCATATACTTTATACCAAAGTCGTCTGAACCCACCATGCTAAAGGTTCATGTGTACAAGGAGGACAGGAGAGATAACTGTCGGCAGTTATTGAAGGTGTATTTATACCTTTCATTTCTCATTGAGACCTTTGATTTCCACTTTTTAAAGGTCTTACTATCTTCAGACAGAGATTGTCCCCAAGACTTTTCAAGGGAGAAACATTGCATTTATGTTCAGAAAGTACCCCATTCTTGTAGTGCATTAGATGGTTTGGACGCTACATTGACGACATCCTGATTATTTTCGGTGGTGATATGGCATCTGGCATTGTTATTTTTTTAATTTTATGGTTTTTTTTTCATAGGTTTCATACTAATTCTCATGGCTGAATATTTATTTTATTTAACCTCACTGCTTAGTACCAGTGTGGATTTCCATCTCTGATCATGACCTTTGTCTATATTAGGCCCTATGTTATGTGGCTTTTTTATATATGGTCCATATATACATATGTTTGTTTTCTATGTGAATGTTTAATTGATCTGCTGCTCAATTAAATCAGTTTATCTTAACTGGATAGTATTGGATTGATTTCCTTTTTTCAGCCGGTGAGAGCCCTCAGATCCAGAGAGACCCTATTATGGGTGAATAGGTGACCCCAGTGGCTTAGCTCAGGCATATTTCACACTCCAAGGTAGCGATTGGCGTATTATGTACATTATTATATTGGATCTTCAGGCTAATCCCAAGCTTCCAGGATGACACAGACAGAACTAGTTACAAATGAAAAAAAGTTAAAGTGGCAGGAGGGTGCAGAGATGTCAAGAGGGAGGAATAAGATCCTGATATATATAATTTTAGAGGCTTCAGGGTTCTGTCTGGTAAATATTGACTGTGCTCTATTCAGAGCCGAGGCATGATGGGTATTTACTAAGGGTTAATTTTAACTATAGGTTATTATTGGGATACTCCATGTGCTTTGTCTCCCTGGTGTCACACACAGCAAATCCAGAAGGTGAAAGGTCGGAAACTAATAGGAGCAGAGGCACTGACACAAGAGATTATATAGTATATATAGCCCGGGGGTGGTGTGGCGTTACTGAGATTGTTTATTGCAGATGTTTGTAGCGTGGAGCAGACCTGTTGGGTTCAGGTTTATGGAGTTGATCACTTTTTATGTAACAGGGAAGGAAAACAAAGTCAGGGTGATAAAGACACCTGTTCATTATCAACCCAGGGGTGAAGGGAGGTGGAATGGAGAGGGGTGAAGGGAGGTGGATTGGAGAGGGGTGAAGGGAGGTGGAATGGAGAGGGGTGAAGGGAGGTGGATTGGAGAGGGGTGAAGGGAGGTGGAATGGAGAGGGGTGAAGGGAGGTGGAATGGAGAGGGGTGAAGGGAGGTGGATTGGAGAGGGGTGAAGGGAGGTGGAATGGAGAGGGGTGAAGGGAGGTGGATTGGAGAGGGGTGAAGGGAGGTGGAATGGAGAGGGGTGAAGGGAGGTGGAATGGAGAGGGGTGAAGGGAGGTGGATTGGAGAGGGGTGAAGGAAGAGGAAGGGAGGGAAGGGAAGGAAGGAAAGAGGGGTAAGTGGGTGAAGGAAGGGAAGGGGAAGAGGTGAAGAAAGGGCAGAGGAGGAGGTGAAGGAAGGGGAGAGGAGAGGGTGAAGGAAGGGGAGAGGATGAGGTGAAGGAAGGGGAGAGGAGAGGGTGAAGGAAGGGGAGAGGAGAGGGTGAAGGAAGGAGAGAGGAGGGGGTGAAGGAAGGGGAGAGGAGAGGGTGAAGGAAGGAGAGAGGAGGGGGTGAAGGAAGGGGAGAGGATGGGGCGAAGGAAGGGGAGAGGAGAGGGTGAAGGAAGGAGAGAGGAGGGGGTGAAGGAAGGGGAGAGGATGAGGTGAAGGAAGGGGAGAGGATGAGGTGAAGGAAGGGGAGAGGGTGATGGAAGGGGAGAGGGTGATGGAAGGGGAGAGGATGAGGTGAAGGAAGGGGAGAGAAGAGGGTGATGGAAGGGGAGAGGATGAGGTGAAGGAAGGGGAGAGGATGAGGTGAAGGAAGGGGAGAGGAGAGGGTGAAGGAAGGGGAGAGGATGAGGTGAAGGAAGGGGAGAGGATGAGGTGAAGGAAGGGGAGAGGAGAGGGTGAAGGAAGGGGAGAGGAGAAGGTGAAGGAAGGGGAGAGGAGAAGGTGAAGGAAGGGGAGAGGATGAGGTGAAGAAAGGGGAGAGGAGAGGGTGAAGGAAGGGAAGAGGAGAGGGTGAAGGAAGGAGAGAGGAGGGGGTGAAGGAAGGGGAGAGGATGAGGTGAAGGAAGGGGAGAGGATGAGGTGAAGGAAGGGGAGAGGATGAGGTGAAGGAAGGGGAGAGGATGAGGTGAAGGAAGGGGAGAGGATGAGGTGAAGGAAGGGGAGAGGATGAGGTGAAGGAAGGGGAGAGGATGAGGTGAAGGAAGGGGAGAGGATGAGGTGAAGGAAGGGGAGAGGATGAGGTGAAGGAAGGAGAGAGGAGGGGGTGAAGGAAGGGGAGAGGAGGGGGTGAAGGAAGGGGAGAGGATGAGGTGAAGGAAGGAGAGAGGAGGGGGTGAAGGAAGGGGAGAGGATGAGGTGAAGGAAGGGGAGAGGATGAGGTGAAGGAAGGGGAGAGGATGAGGTGAAGGAAGGGGAGAGGATGAGGTGAAGGAAGGGGAGAGGAGAGGGTGAAGGAAGGGGAGAGGAGAGGGTGAAGGAAGGGGAGAGGGTGATGGAAGGGGAGAGGGTGATGGAAGGGGAGAGGGTGATGGAAGGGGAGAGGGTGAAGGAAGGGGAGAGGATGAGGTGAAGGAAGGGGAGAGGATGAGGTGAAGGAAGGGGAGAGGATGAGGTGAAGGAAGGGGAGAGGAGAGGGTGAAGGAAGGGGAGAGGAGAGGGTGAAGGAAGGGGAGAGGGTGATGGAAGGGGAGAGGGTGATGGAAGGGGAGAGGGTGATGGAAGGGGAGAGGGTGATGGAAGGGGAGAGGAGAGGGTGAAGGAAGGGGAGAGGAGAGGGTGATGGAAGGGGAGAGGATGAGGTGAAGGAAGGGGAGAGGAGGGGATGAAGGAAGGATAGAGGAGGGGGTGATGGAAGGGGAGAGGATGAGGCGAAGGAAGGGAAGAGGAGGGGGTGATGGAAGGGGACAGGAGTAGGTGAAGGAAGGGGAGAGGAGGGAGTGAAGGAAAGGCAGAAGAAGGGATGAAGGAAGAGGCGATAAGGGGGTGAAGGGGGAAAGGAGAGGGTGAAGGAAGGGGACAGTATGAAGTGAACGAAAGTGAGCGGAGGAGGTGAAGGGAGGGAAGAGGAGAGGGGTGACGGAAGGTGAGGGGATAAGGTGAAGGAAGGGGTGAGGAAGGTGAGGGGATAAGGTGAAGGAAGGGGTGACGGAAGGTGAGGGGATAAGGTGAAGGAAGGGGAAGAGGTGAGGGATGAAGAAAGGGGAGAAAATGAGGTGAAGGAAAGGGGAGATGGGTGAAGGAAGGAAAGAGGAGAGGATGGTGTAAAGCAAAGGGGATATGATGGGATGATGGTGAAGGAAAATGCAGAGTATAGGAATAATCTGGGTAAATCCTGCAGCAAGAGGGGGCACTCTTTTATTCTATACATTTTCTTAAGGGCCCTATTCCACTGGACGATTATCGTTGATTATCGTTAAATCCTTCGAATCTAAACGATAATTGTTCGGTTGAATAGCAATTAATGACTAATGACCGAAAGAGAAATTGTTGATCGTTTAATAAGACCTGGACCTATTTTTATCCTTGCTCGTTCGCAAATCGTTCACATTGAATAAGAAGTCGTTCGATCGTTCGCAGTAGTGAGGAACGCAATAGCGACCACAAGACGACCGCAAGAACGATCGTAAGTAACGATTATCTTTCCATGTAAATGGGTGAACGATTTCAAGTCTTACGTAATAGCGGTCGTTTGGATTGTTTATCGTTAATGATTATGCGAACGATAATCATCTGGTGGAATAGGGCCCTAAGGATTTTTCAGTAAATTGTCTCGTCCTCTCCTGTAGTAATCACTCTTGAAGTGTTTACTCCATAGCTTCACTGCTTTTACAGAAAAAAGTCCTGGTCACCTCTTGGGACTGAATCTTTATTCCTCAAGTAAAATGGGTTTCCTTGTCTTCCATACATTGTTTTTAGAATTTATCAGTAAATCATTGCATCCTGTCCTGTAGTGACCTCTATCGAGTTAGCTAAAGCTTTACAACTTTTACAGTAAAGAAGCCTTATCACCTTGTGGTACTAACAGGAGGATGCTCTTTGTCTTCTATACATTCACATCAGTGAATCCTTTCCTATTGTGATCCCTCCTGAGCTGACTTTTCTATTATTTCACAACTTTTACAGCAAAGAAGCTCAGTCACCTCTCCAGCAGGAAGGGGTCACTCTTGTATTATAAAGAGTCAAATCAGGGTTTATTAGTGAATCATCTTGTCATCTTCTATAGTGATTCCCCCTGAGGTGTCTAGTCTACAGCCTCACAGCTTTTACAGTAAAGAATCCAGGTTACAGCTGAACTTTCCTTGTTTCGGTAGGGGGAGGCACTAGGGGACTCCACATAGGACAGTGTTCATCATACAGCTCATTTATTCTGCCACCTCAAACGTCTCTTTCCAAGATTAAATCCCTGTAATTCCCTGATAATCTCGCAGTTCCTCTGGCCTCAGTTTTGTTGCTCTCTTTTGTACTCGCTCCAGGACTTGGAGGACTGAGCGGCAGATTCCAGATGAGGCGACACTAATGCAGTCATAATAATCCAGTAAATCCATGGGGTATATACACCTCCTTCTCCTGCTGGCCTTAGCAGCAGCTGGCTGACATTGTGCTCTTATCTAGTCTATGGTCTAGCACTATCTCCACTATGGACTCTCCTAGTGTCTCGGCAGCCCATAAATCATAAACCTCTCCCATAGACTGTCTTACATTACACAGGGGGGAGGGGAAGAAGCATGTAGACTGTTATATAAGTTTTGCTGGTTCAGATTTGTCTTCTGCATATGTCTGAGGCTGTTTGTGGATGGCACTGGGGGCACAGAGGGTGGGCATGTGGGGGGCAGCGAGCCAGTACATGAGCGTCCAGCAGGGATCCTCCTTCTAAGTCCTGCAATCTGTATCTGTCTGTCGAGGCTTAATATAGACTCCTGACTCTGCCAAATATTGAGTGTCCGGTGGATGCCAACCAGTGCCGGCCCGCGCAATATACACAGTGCAGAAGAGTCCCCCCTCCCCCATTATTGTGTTACATTAGTGTAAGGAGCAATGTCTATCGACATAGTGATCGACACTCTTTACAATCCAATATAAATAGTTAGCGCAACTTTACACCTTCCTGCTCCTCACCCGCGTCTGATACTTCTTGCTCAATCCGAAATAATCCAAGGAGAAAACTAGAGAGACCCTCATAACCTTCAGGCTTCACAGGACGATGGCCGTCAGTCAATGATTCAAGTGCAGGGAATGCAAAGGCTATAGGATCCTTCAAGATGGATTTAACACCTGTCATCCATACTGTCATGTACATAATGGCAAGGATCAGCTAAGTGCACCCTACGCAGGAGACGTATAGAGTCCGAACACACGGCTACATGAAAATAGTCAACAAAACCACATAAGATATTACTGGTATAATTGCGGCAATTGATTTCTGAGATACTTCCCGTCTTCTTTGATCTGTTACATAACCAAATTCACATTGGAAAAACTTGACTTTGATCCAATATGGTGGCTTTCAAGATGGCGGCCATGTTCTGGACATTGCCTAACAGATAGGCCCCATCACCTATTACTTGCTGGGGTATCAGATGTGTCATTGTCCCTTTTGTTTCTGTAATATAAGGGGCCCTGAGACTTTTAACTCTTTACCTAGTATATTAGAGAGAAGGAAATTGGAGCTAGCTATATATATATATATATATATATATATATATATATATATATGCCATTGGGAGCAGTTTATGGGTGGGCCATAGTGAGCAGTATTACCGCTCTGGATTCAAGGGTGCATTAAAAATAAATAATAATAACAAAAAAATGAGATAATCATTGGAAGCAGTATATGGGGGGGGGGGGGGGCAGTATATAGGAAGCACTATGTGTCACATAGGGGGCCATAGGGAGCAGTGTAAATAGAGAGGATCATTGGGGGCAGTATATGAGGGGAGGTATATAGGGAGCAGCGTGTATGAGATATGGGCCATAGGGAGCAGTATATATGGTAGAGTCCATAGAAGCAGTATGTAGGGAGCAGTATATGTGAGATGGGGGGGGGGGCATAGGGAACAATTATATATGAAAGAGAGGACCATTGGGGGCAGTATATAGGGTGCATTATAGGTGATATAGGGAGCAGTAAATTAAGGAAAGAGAGGACCATTGGGAGCATTATATGGGAGGCGGTATATAGAGAATACTGTATTATATGTGACATATGGGCCATAGAGTCATAAGGAGCAGTATATATGGGAGAGAGTCCATTGGAGCAGTATGTATATATATATTATTAGCATTATATATAGGAAAGAGAGGACCATAGGGAGCAGTATTTGTGAGATAGAGGGCCATATAGAACATTCTATATAGGAAAGAGAGGACCATAGGGAGCTGTATATGTGAGATAGAGGGCCATAGAGAGCATTATATATAGGAAAGAGAGGACCATAGGGAGCAGTATACAGTATGTGAGATAGAGGGCAAGAGAGCATTATATATAGGAAAGAGAGGACCATAGGGAGTAGTATATGTGAGATAGAGGGCAAGAGAGCATTATATATAGGAAAGAGAGGACCATAGGGAGCAGTATATGTGAGATAGAGGGCCATAGAGAGCATTATATATAGGAAAGAGAGCACCATAGGGAGCAGTATATGTGAGATATGGGACCATAGAGAGCATTATATATAGGAAACAGAGGACCATAGGGAGCAGTATATGTGAGATAGAGGGCAAGAGAGAGCATTATATATAGGAAAGAGAGGACCATAGGGAGCAGTATATGTGAGATAGAGGGCAAGAGAGAACATTATATTTAGGAAAGAAAGGACTATAGGGAGCAGTATATGTGAGATAGAGGGCCACAGAGAGCATTATATATAGGAAAGAGAGCACCATAGGGAGCAAGAGAGTCCGTGGAGCCTCACTTAAGAGTCTCAAAACGCAGGACGAGATACATATCCCTCCAGGAAGGACCCAGCCTGAGATCAGTGATCGTTTTACCGTATTGTTCTACTTGGCATTGCTCCCAGTGATCAGCAGGGGTCAAGGTTCGCTCATCTCTACTTATTGTGTTTTATATAATGGCAACCTTAAAGGGAGTACCCCTTTAAAGAGGTTATCCAAGATTAAAAAAACATGACTGCGATCTTAGAGAAACAGCGCTACTCTTGTGCTCAGGTTGTGTGTGGTATTGCAGTCCAGCTCCTTTAACTACAATGAAACTAAACTGCAGTACCACACCCAAACTGAGGAAAGAGGTGGCGCTGTTTCTCAAAGACAACGGACAAGTTTTTCTAAATCTGGTGAAAATAATGCAATAAAATATAAAGATACCGAAGAGTATGTGTATACACATATATTCTATAGGAATTATACTTATTGTACATCCGCCAGGATTATAGTCATTTACAATACATCCACTATTCACAGGGATCATAAAAGTGATAGAAACTGCGAGTGATCATTCTTGGTTCAGAAATGAGAAAATTCATCTACAAATCCAGAATATTTCCTCTTCGGTTTTTAAGGAAGCCGGAAGGCGAAATGTGCGTCAGGGTCTGAGGTGGGGTCCCCCATTCTGGTCTTACTAAGGCTGGGTTCACACTGCGTTTTTGCAATCCATTTTTTCCATTTTTTACAAAAAAAGAAAAAAACTGATGCATTTGTGTGCATCCGTTTTTCCATTGACTTCCATTGTAAAAAAAACGGATCAAAACTGATCCGTTTTTTTTTTAACAAACACAAAAGTAGTGTCAGCTAAGTTTTTGTGTCCGTAAAAAAAAAAAAAACCGGATCCGCTTTGATCTATTTTTTATTTTTTTTTACTACAATGGAAGTCAATGAAAAAACGGATCAAAACGGATGCACACAAACGCATCCGTTTTTTGCAAAAATCGGATTGCAAAAACGCAGTGTGAACCTAGTCTTACATGGTGTTACCAGACAACTGTGGTATATATTTACAGCTCCCTACCTGGTATAATTGTGCGCAACTGCTGCTCTTTGTATAACTATACCTGTATCATACTGCTGCCATTTGTGTCCTAGAGAATCAGTTCTATTGGGGCAGCAGGTGAGAAGAGTCACAGAAGGGTATAAAGTAGCAGAAGAAGAGCTGTCCCTCTCCTGCCACCTAGTGGAGGTCTAGAGAGAGACAGCCATTATCCTTCTGGGAGGTAGATAGTCCGTGTATCTTTCTACCAGAGAGCACTGCTTGGCCTATAAGAATCCCTACAGGGGCCTGGCGCCCACCCCCCCTCCCCCAAAGGAGAAATATCGCCCCCTTAGACTAATGAGAAGTGTTAAGGTGCGTTAACACGTAACGATTATCGTGCGAATTTGCGCGATAGCGATCGAATTCGAACGATAATCGTACGTGTAAACGCAGCGAACGATCAAACGACGAACGAGAAATCGTTCATTTTGATCTTTCAACATGTTATCAAATTGTCGTTCGTCTTTCGCAAAAAATTCGCAGATCGTTCCGTGTGAACAGTCGTTCGCCGATTTAACCAATGTGTGAGATAGGCTTAAGCGATACGATTTTCCGTACGATATATCGTACCGTCTAAACGCTGATTGTTAGAGAGGAGGACGGAGCTGTATCTGTATGTTAGAGAGGAGGACGGAGCTGTATGTGTATGTTAGAGAGGAGGACGGAGCTGTATGTGTATATGAGAGGGGAGGAAGGAGCTGTATCTGTATGTTAGAGAGGAGGAAGGAGCTGTATCTGTATGTTAGAGAGGAGGAAGGAGCTGTATGTGTATATGAGAGGGGAGGAAGGAGCTGTATCTGTATGTTAGAGAGGAGGAAGGAGCTGTATCTGTATGTTAGAGAGGAGGACGGAGCTGTATCTGTATGTTAGAGAGGAGGACGGAGCTGTATCTGTATGTTAGAGAGGAGGAAGGAGCTGTATCTGTATGTTAGAGAGGAGGAAGGAGCTGTATCTGTATGTTAGAGAGGAGGACGGAGCTGTATGTGTATATGAGAGGGGAGGAAGGAGCTGTATCTGTATGTTAGAGAGGAGGACGGAGCTGTATCTGTATGTTAGAGAGGAGGATGGAGCTGTATCTGTATGTTAGAGAGGAGGAAGGAGCTGTATCTGTATGTTAGAGAGGAGGAAGGAGCTGTATCTGTATGTTAGAGAGGAGGAGAGAGCTGTATCTGTATGTTAGAGAGGAGGAAGGAGCTGTATCTGTATGTTGGAGAGGAGGAGAGAGCTGTATCTGTATGTTAGAGAGGAGGACGGAGCTGTATCTGTATGTTAGAGAGGAGGACGGAGCTGTATCTGTATGTTAGAGAGGAGGAAGGAGCTGTATCTGTATGTTGGAGAGGAGGAGAGAGCTGTATCTGTATGTTAGAGAGGAGGACGGAGCTGTATCTGTATGTTAGAGAGGAGGACGGAGCTGTATCTGTATGTTAGAGAGGAGGACGGAGCTGTATCTGTATGTTAGAGAGGAGGACGGAGCTGTATGTGTATATGAGAGCTGCTGCTTTTTATCACCATTGTGTACATAAAAAAATAATCCTGAACTCCTGGCGCTTTCACCATGGTTACTGAGTCCCCAATAGGCCGATATGGCCCCTGCTTTGTGTTATGGCTGCCGGGTGTATATCAGTACATGATGCTGTCAGTCATAATGTGTGGGTCAGCGGGTCACCTGTTTGTACACAGATCACTCATCACTCGGGTCACACATGGATAAGAAATGTAGCTATTTATTCAGTATGTAAAAACACATACAGTATCCTCAGGATCAGCAGGAGACCCTCACAGGAAACACTGCTACAGAGACCCCTCCCTACAGAGACCGCTCCCTACAGAGACCACACTACAGGGTCCACTCCACATAGAGACCTCCTCCCGCTCCCCATAGAGACTGCTTTCCATAGAGACCACCTCCAGCTCCCCATAGAGACAACTCCCCATAGAGACTGCTTTCCATAGAGACCACCTCCCACTCCGTATAGAGACCACTTCCCTAAAGAGACTGCTACCCCTAAAGAGACCAATCCGCTACAGAGACTGCTACCTACAGAGACCACTCCCACTGGTCACATCCTGGACACAAATCAGGACCTTGGGGTCTCATCCAGGAGGCAAGATCTCTTGAAGATTCACATTGTGACTCCTCAGATGTCGAATGGTCAGACCTGATGGGCAATCTCCTGGATCTTCTGCAGCATCTCCTCAGATTGCAGCTGCTCCAATGTCAGAAGAGACAGGCCCAGCTGATCCTCCTACAGAAGAGACAGAGAATATGAACAGAGACAGCCCAGCTGATCCTCCTACAGAAGAGACAGAGAATATGAACAGAGACAACCCAGCTGGTCCTCCAACAGAAGAGACAGAGAACATGAACAGAGACAGCCCAGTTGGTCCTCCAACAGAAGAGACAGAGAACATGAACAGAGACAGCCTAGCTGGTCCTCCAACAGAAGAGACAGAGAACATGAACAGAGACAGCCCAGCTGGTCCTCCAACAGAAGAGACAGAGAACATGAACAGAGACAGCCCAGCTGGTCCTCCAACAGAAGAGACAGAGAACATGAACAGAGACAGCCCAGCTGGTCCTCCAACAGAAGAGACAGAGAATATGAACAGAGACAGCCTAGCTGGTCCTCCAACAGAAGAGACAGAGAACATGAACAGAGACAGCCCAGCTGAACAGGACGCGAGGATGGTGATGTTGGGCAGTCTAGCAACAGGACATCTCTTGGGTAATGAATAGAAGGAGGTGGAAGGGTTAACTCACCCTGCGGAATGGTTGTGCCATTTCCCTCAGGAAGTGTCGGCTGAGGTGAATGCACTCGTCCACAGTCAGGTTTAGATTGGCGTCTGTCAGATGTTCCTGAATCCACAGCGGTAACTTCCCCTTCTTGTCGGATCGTGCGTATCTCTGTAAAGGAGATTCATATTATTACGCTTACAAATGGGCGGAGCCAATCCTGTCAGCAGCAAAATCACTTGTACATGTGGCTACTGACAAAGACTCCACCCACATTATATGTAGACATGGGAGGAGCACCTCCTGTCAGTAGCCATAAAACACAAAAATGGATGGAGCCTATCCTGTCAGCAGCCACTTCATATGTGCACAGGGACGGAGGCTGCCCTGTCAGCAGACACATCATATGTACACATGGGAGGAGCCTGCTCTGTCAGCAGACACATATGTACACATGGGAGGAGCACCTTCTGTCAGTAGCCATATAGTAAAAATGGATAGAGCGCATTCTGTCAGCAGACACATCATGTACACATGGGAAATGCCTGTCCTTTCAGCAGCCCTATTGTATGTATAAATGGACAGAGCCCCTCCCGTCAGTTGCCATATAATAAAAATGGATGGAGCCCATCCTGTCAGCAGACACATGGGAGAAGCCTGTCAGCAAACAAATTACATGAACATATGGGCGTAACCTGATGATGATCACAGCTCCCTTAAAAGTGACATCTGCACAGGTCACAGAGCATGCTCACAACTCTCTCATATAACTATAATTGAGATGGGCACAGCTCCCCCTTTCCCAGTACATCGTGGGGGTGTCACATTACCTTATCAGCAAATAGCATGATCCCATAGTCGGTCTTCCCGCGGATGGCTCGGCCGACGCACTGTGCAGCGTGTCTCATGGCGTCAAACGTCAGGAAATCGTTCTCCCTTAAGTGGAACTGATCGCGCAGGAACTGGAGGCGAGCCTGAAGGACGAGACGTAAAAAGAGGTAAGAATACACGGCGAGAAGAGACAGACTGAGCGTCGGGATCCCAGGACTAACCTTCAGTATCCGGCTCTGGGTGTACACATACGGGACTCCGAACATGATCACGGCTCGGCCATAGTGGTGGACTGTGGGGGAGGAGCAGACACATGGTCAGATGACATCATAGAGAGGGAGTGGTCACATGACACCCAGCCCCCAGACACTCACCAAAATCAATTCCTTCAGACACTTTTCCACGGGCGACAGAAAGTAAGATGGCGCCTCGTCCGTTCTCACAGGCCTGAAACAATGACATAAGGTTAGTAAGAAGGCCCAATACAAGCCTGGGGCCCCTGGCCCAGCCTAAGCCTCACCTCCTGATACTTCTCTAGGGCCACACTGGTCTCCGCCCCATCCTGGGTCTCTATGAAGATCAGCTTGTTCCTCTGGATGTTCTCCAGAATTCCCTGTGGGGACATGAAGAGGATCAGCAGCCTGACTGACCCCGGGCGGAGGGGAGAGGTAACGTATATCAGAGGTGCAGCCATTGCTATAGTGACGGGGGTGCCACCTGACCCCAAATATTGTAGGGAACACTACAGTGAGACCTACCTGCTCGTACCAAGACGCCACAATGTTCTCCATATACTGATAACTGGTGAAGAATCCCACTATCCCATCAGGAACAATGGCGGACATCTCCAGGAGGAGGTTCCCATAATTCCGCATGACAGCTGTGGGGGTCAGAGGTCAGTCACATGACATAGCAAGATCCTACAGCAACCTATAGGACGCAACTTCTTACCCAGATCTTCCCTCGTCTCAAACTTAGAGCTCATCGCAACTTGGTCGTTTCCTCTAGCGACAACCTACGGAGATCGCACAGATTATGGTCTGGTTACCATGGTTACCAAATTGCCTTATAAATCACATGAGCAATGCTTCTTACCATCGGGCACAAACAGATCCGGGCAAGTGTCATGGTGAATGTTGCCATGGTTACAGGTCGGAAGTCCAGGATTTTGGGGTAGATGTCCAGCGGGGAGAGAGTCTGCGGGAGACAGGGATACCAGTGAGGCTACAAATGTCAAGGGGTGCGGAGAAGAGTGAGTTACGTGTGCGCCTCCTACCCCAGATGTGATGATGACCGACTGAAACCTCTGGAACACCGGTTTAATAGCGAGCGAGGCATCAAGGCAGCTGCAGATGGGAAAGGGAAACATGTGAGATGATCTGCAGGGGCCCCTACTGCCTGCTGAGACTAAAGGGGGCCTCGACTGCCTGAGACTATGGGGGTCTCTACTGCCTGCTGAGACTATGGGGGGTCTCTACTGTCTGCTGAGACTATGGGGGTCTCTACTGCCTGCTGAGACTATGGGGGGGGGGGTCTCTACTGCCTGCTGAGACTATGGGGGTCTCTACTGCCTGCTGAGACTATGGGGGTCTCTACTGCCTGCTGAGACTATGGGGGTCTCTACTGCCTGCTGAGAATATGGGGGGGTCTCTACTGCCTGCTGAGACTATGGGGGGTCCCTACTGCCTGCTGAGACTATGGGGGGGTCCTACTGCCTGCTGAGACTAAAGGGGGCCTTGACTGCCTGAAACTATGGGGGGTCCCGACTGCCTGCTGAGACTATGGGGGGTCCCGACTGCCTGCTGAGACTATGGGGGGTCTCTACTGCCTGCTGAGACTATGGGGGGTCTCTACTGCCTGCTGAGACTATGGGGGGTCTCTACTGCCTGCTGAGACTATGGGGGGTCTCTACTGCTTGCTGAGACTATGGGGGGTCCCTACTGCCTACTGAGACAATGGGGGGTCCCTACTGCCTGCTGAGACTATGGGGGGTCTCTACTGCCTGCTGAGACTATGGGGGGTCTCTACTGCCTGCTGAGACTATGGGGGGGGGTCTCTACTGCCTGCTGAGACTATGGGGGGGTCTCTACTGCCTGCTGAGACTATGGGGGGTCTCTACTGCCTGCTGAGACTATGGGGGGTCTCTACTGCCTGCTGAGACTATGGGGGGTCTCTACTGCCTGCTGAGACTATGGGGGGGTCTCTACTGCCTGCTGAGACTATGGGGGGTCCCTACTGTCTGCTGAGACTATGGGGGTCTCTACTGCCTGCTGAGACTATGGGGGGGGGTCTCTACTGCCTGCTGAGACTATGGGGGGTCCCTACTGCCTGAGACTATGGGGGTTTCTACTGCCTGCTGAGACTATGGGTGGTCTCTACTGTCTGCTGAGACTATGGGGGTCTCTACTTCCTGCTGAGACTATGGGGGGGTCTCTACTGCCTGCTGAGACTATGGGGGGTCTCTACTGCCTGCTGAGACTATGGGGGGGTCTCTACTGCCTGCTGAGACTATGGGGGTCTCTACTGCCTGCTGAGACTATGGGGGTCTCTACTGCCTGCTGAGACTATGGGGGTCTCTACTGCCTGCTGAGACTATGGGGGTCTCTACTGCCTGCTGAGAATATGGGGGGGGTCTCTACTGCCTGCTGAGACTATGGGGGGTCCCTACTGCCTGCTGAAACTATGGGGGGTCCCTACTGCCTGCTGAGACTATGGGGGGTCCCTACTGCCTGCTGAGACTAAAGGGGGCCTTGACTGCCTGAAACTATGGGGGGTCCCGACTGCCTGCTGAGACTATGGGGGGTCCCGACTGCCTGCTGAGACTATGGGGGGTCTCTACTGCCTGCTGAGACTATGGGGGGTCTCTACTGCCTGCTGAGACTATGGGGGGTCTCTACTGCTTGCTGAGACTATGGGGGGTCCCTACTGCCTACTGAGACAATGGGGGGTCCCTACTGCCTGCTGAGACTATGGGGGGGTCTCTACTGCCTGCTGAGACTATGGGGGGTCTCTACTGCCTGCTGAGACTATGGGGGGGGTCTCTACTGCCTACTGAGACAATGGGGGGTCCCTACTGCCTGCTGAGACTATGGGGGGTCCCTACTGCCTGCTGAGACTATGGGGGGTCTCTACTGCCTGCTGAGACTATGGGGGGTCTCTACTGCCTGCTGAGACTATGGGGGGGGTCTCTACTGCCAACTGAGACAATGGGGGGTCCCTACAGCCTGCTGAGACTATGGGGGGTCTCTACTGCCTGCTGAGACTATGGGGGGTCTCTACTGCTTGCTGAGACTATGGGGGGTCCCTACTGCCTACTGAGACAATGGGGGGTCCCTACTGCCTGCTGAGACTATGGGGGGTCTCTACTGCCTGCTGAGACTATGGGGGGGGGTCTCTACTGCCTACTGAGACAATGGGGGGTCCCTACTGCCTGCTGAGACTATGGGGGGTCTCTACTGCCTGCTGAGACTATGGGGGGTCTCTACTGCCTGCTGAGACTATGGGGGGGGGTCTCTACTGCCTGCTGAGACTATGGGGGGTCCCTACTGCCTGCTGAGACTATGGGGGGTCTCTACTGCCTGCTGAGACTATGGGGGGTCCCTACTGCCTGCTGAGACTATGGGGGGTCCCTACTGCCTCCTGAGACTATGGGGGTCCCAACTGCCTGATGAGACAATGGGGGGTCTCTACTGCCTGATGAGACTATGGGGGGCCCCTACTGCCTGCTGAGACTATGGGGGGCCCCTACTGTCTGATGAGACTATAAGGGGCCCCTGCTGCCTGCTAAGACTATGGGGGTCCCCTACTGCCTGCTTAGACTGCCCTGGTACCTGACTACATTATATATATATATATATATATATATATATATATATATATATATATATATATATATATATATATATATATATGTATACCCCTAACCCCCAGGTCCTGACTACAGTCTGGATGAGACCCCCAGGTGACGTTCTCCACATTAAATATCAGACTACAGGGGTCGGTGTTCACCTGAAGTGTAACACAGGGTTACTGATGGTCGGTGTCCGATCCTCAAATGGTTCAATGATGATCATAAATCCTGTGGGGAGAGAGGTCAGGTGTGAGAGGCATAAATGAAGCACAGAGGAGGCACAGAGAATGGAAAGAGGAGGACAGGTCAGGGGAGGCAAAGCTCAGGGCAAGGCACAGAGGAGGCACAGCTCACGATAAGGCACAGAGGAGGCACAGCTCAGGAGAAGGCACAGAGGAGGCACAGCTCAGGAGAAGGCACAGAGGAGGCACAGCTCAGGAGAAGGCACAGAGGAGGCACAGCTCACGATAAGGAACAGAGGAGGCACAGCTCAGGAGAAGGCACAGAGGAGGCACAGCTCACGATAAGGCACAGAGGAGGCACAGCTCAGGAGAAGGCACAGAGGAGGCACAGCTCAGGAGAAGGCACAGAGGAGGCACAGCTCAGGAGAAGGCACAGAGGAGGCACAGCTCAGGAGAAGGCACAGAGGAGGCACAGCTCAGGGCAAGGCACAGAGGAGGCACAGCTCAGGAGAAGGCACAGAGGAGGCACAGCTCAGGGCAAGGCACAGAGGAGGCACAGCTCAGGGCAAGGCACAGAGGAGGCACAGCTCAGGGCAAGGCACAGAGGAGGCACAGCTCAGGAGAAGGCACAGAGGAGGCACAGCTAAGGGCAAGGCACAGAGGAGGCACAGCTCAGGAGAAGGCACAGAGGAGGCACAGCTCAGGGCAAGGCACAGAGGAGGCACAGCTCAGGGCTAAGCACAGAGGAGGCACAGTTTAGGAGAAGGCACAGAGGAGGCACAGCTCAGGAGAAGGCACAGAGGAGGCACAGCTCAGGAGAAGGCACAGAGGAGGCACAGCTCAGGATGGGCCGCCCCTGGACTCTTACCTTTAGTGTACGTGCTGACTAGGGTGGCAAAGTTGGTAATGAGGATGAGAGGAGACAGGTCGGTGATGTCTGCAATTTCCAGCGTCCGGGTAAGAGAGCGCAGCCGCTCTGCGCAGAACCTACAATATATTTCAGAGAGTAAGAACTGACATAGCGTCCTATGGTTACACCCCTAATCCTGATGTTATATGGGGGATGAGGGAGCATGATGAGGGCCGGGATGGGAAGTCATGTCTAAATATCTCTGGGGTGATAGGATACAAGCGACTCCTCACCTCATCGGCTTCCTCTCAATGCAGACTTTCTCATAAAGGTCGCGCAGAAAGGCAGCCGGGCCCTCCTGAGTCACATGACCTGAACGCAGACGAGACTTGACATAGCCGACCAGACGCCGCAAGAAGCCCAGGAAGTGCAGAGCGTTACGGATACAGCCGGGGACGGCCTCTGCCGGGAGAAGAGGGGGAGATGGGGTTACGTGTACAGACTGGCCCCTTATTACACGGCCCTTTCCTGACTGCTGTTTTCTCTATGGTAGAAGTAGAACGTCCACAGGACAATGCTCCATCCACAAGGTCATATAGTCATGGATTCCCTCCAGGAACAGGACAGTGAGTTCTCCTTGTTCCCTGGATTGTATTTCTATAGACGTCTCTGGATGAGGTAGAATGGACAGTACAAAACATGTCAGGACTCCACCTAATGTGTAGGGACTGTGAGAAGTGATCCTGTCCACCTGGGCCGATATACCCAAATCATCACCCAGCGGGATCTATGCTGCGGTTCTGAAGGCCATAGAACTCCAGTGCAATACTAGATGGGGGCTATTAAAGGGGCCACTCAGGAGGGAGCTATAGTCCCATGAGATATACTCACTCCTCCCCGCACGCTTTACCTTGCAGGATCTCATCAGGCAACACAGGATTCGCTAGATAAACGTCCGTCTCACGGGCGACTGTGGCCTCGCGCAGACCCTCCACCAGGCGGGCGTACTCTTGCCTCAGCTTCTGCTCATCAGTATCCTTAATTCTGAAAATAAAGAGAGCGCTCGGTGATCCCCATTGTCCTCTTCATACCCCACTTATCCCCCTGCTTCGCTCATCTCCCCTGTTACCTCCCCATTGCTTCCCTTGTTATCACTTTTGCATTCCGCCGGATAACCCCCAGCCTCCTTCATCCACCCGTAACCCCCCCCCCCCCGCAGCCTCCTTCATCCACCTGTAAACCCCCCCCCCCCCGCAGCCTCCTTCATCCACCTGTAAGCCCCCCCCCCCGCAGCCTCCTTCATCCACCTGTATCCCCCCCCCGCAGCCTGCTTCATCCACCTGTAACCCCCCCCCCCCCCGCAGCCTCCTTCATCCACCTGTAAACCCCCCCCCCGCAGCCTCCTTCATCCACCTGTAAGCCCCCCCCCGCAGCCTCCTTCATCCACCTGTAAGCCCCCCCCCCGCAGCCTCCTTCATCCACCTGTATCCCCCCCCAGCCTCCTTCATCCACCTGTAACCCCCCCCCCGCAGCCACCTTTGTCCACCTGTAACCCCCCTGCAGCCTCCCTTGTCCACCTGTATCCCCCCCCCGCAGCCTCTTTCATCCACCTGTAACCCCCCCCCCCCCCCCCCCCCGCAGCCTCCTTTGTCCACCTGTAACCCCCCTGCAGCCTCCCTTGTCTACCTGTATCCCCCCCCCCCCCGCAGCCTCCTTCATCCACCTGTAACCCCCCCTGCAGCCTCCTTTGTCCACCTGTAACCCCCCTGCAGCCTCCCTTGTCCACCTGTATCCCCCCCGCAGCCTCCTTCATCCACCTGTAACCCCCCCTGCAGCCTCCTTTGTCCACCTGTAACCCCCCTGCAGCCTCCCTTGTCCACCTGTGAACCCCCCCCCTTCCCCCCGGGCCTCCTTCGTCCACCTGAAACCCCATCGGCCTCCTTCGCCCCCTGTCACCCCTCACGGTTCCCCCTCTGCTTCCTCACTTTTGGATGGCAGTGTTGAGGGTGTCGATGTTGCTCTGGCATCGCTCCAGGGTTCGGCGTGTGATGGTGACGCTCATGGAGTCGATGCAGACGTTATCTAGAGGAGACAGGAGGAAGTTTAATGAGGGTCACGATGATAAAGATGAACCTAGGGAGATCCACACAACTCACCAATGTTATGAGCCTCATCAAACACCACCACGGCTTTCTTGGCCAACTCCCGGGACACCTGGTCGGCAATCTTGGGATCCAGGAGGTAATGGTAACTGTATACGATGACGTTACACTGCGACAGCTGGGGGGGAACAGAGGCGATGAGCAGAGGTCAGGAGGGAGGTGCGTGAGCCGCCCTGAACCGCTAAATACTCACAGCATGGCGGGCCAGGTAGTACGGACACCAGCCGCGCTGCCTCCCCAGGGTCCGCAGGTCATCGAGGTTGTAAATCCCGGGAGGAAGAGGAGTGTCCCGGCCGATGGCATCAAACTCCTGGGGGGAGGGGGAAGAAAATGAGCTGAATGTCACCTGACCTGGACCCGGCCTCATCCCAGCTCCATCTTACCTCATAGAAGCGGCAGGAGGGGATGCTGGGGTCTCGCTGCCTCTGCATCCTCACAAAGGAGGCTGTCAGACTGTGACATCGCCCGTCAATCTCCTTCCCAAAGCGGAGAGCGCTGACCTAAGAAGGCAAGACAAAGACATGGAGTAACATGGAGGGACTGAGGACCGAGCGGCCGGGAGCTGCACCCACCTCCGGGTTCACGCACAGGTTACGTCTGGAGCTCAGGGCCAAAGCCAGGAAGTTGAGCTTCTCCCCGGTCTGGGCCTGTATGTACTCGGTCAGCTTCCGGAGCTCCTCCACCACCTGCAAGCCGTGACCACATGATGAGTGAGATGTCTATCACCACCCAGACACGGC